>NC_056741.1:1674595183-1674600183 GCF_019279795.1 Protopterus annectens
TGTATCTGTTCTGCTTGTCTCTTGAAAAAAAAAAAAAACCAAAAAAAATCTCTTGTTTTCCCGCCTTGCTAAGCTAGATTAGTCCAGTTTCAGAGCTTGCTGATCCCTGGACTTTGTTTGCAGTTCCTGTTACTGATTCTTTACCTAATTTGGAAAGGAGGAAGTTCCTTTGCTATCCAGTGGGAGTGGGAAGCATTGAGCTGCCTGTTGGTCCAGTTTTGTGAGGTTTCAGCCAGCAACTTGTAGTTTATTGGTCGTTTTGGGCCAGTTCCTAGCTTCTTTCAGCCCCCTGATATAAAAAACGCTAAACACGCATTTTTTGGCTTGTACCTACTCAGCACAAGATCCTCGTGGTGGCCAGCAGAGTAATCCAAGCTTCAGAGAGCTGAAAAAGCGACTTGACCTGATATAAGTATGTTTTTGTGGCTTTCCACTTCTATTTATCTTGCTACTGTATTTTAGCCTGTTTGCTGATACATTGCTACTGTTTTATTCTGCATTTATTCTGATATTGCACTTGTTTCTCAGTTTGTTACTTTAAATATCTGTAACTGTTGCAAATTGTTTGTGTAGGCTGTGATAGCCGATTTATAGCATTTATAAGTGTTTACTGTATCTGTTCTGCTTGTCTCTTGAAAAAAAAAAAAAAAAACCAAAAAAATCTCTTGTTTTCCGCCTTGCTAAGCTAGATTAGTCCAGTTTCAGAGCTTGCTGATCCCTGGACTTTGTTTGCAGTTCCTGTTACTGATTCTTTACCTAATTTGGAAAGGAGGAAGTTCCTTTGCTATCCAGTGGGAGTGGGAAGCATTGAGCTGCCTGTTGGTCCAGTTTTGTGAGGTTTCAGCCAGCAACTTGTAGTTTATTGGTCGTTTTGGGCCAGTTCCTAGCTTCTTTCAGCCCCCTGATATAAAAAACGCTAAACGCGCGTTTGCGCGATTTAGCGCGATTTAGCGCGAGTTTGCGCGGAGCTGCTACTGTTGCACACTAGGGCAGCTCCGGTTAAGCAGATTTAAACTATTAGGGCTACCTAAATTACACTCTTCAAATTTTCCCTTAAAACTACCTTCCTCGAACTATACTACTGATCTAATCAGCGTATCCTATAACTAAAAAGATCATCTCTACTTGACTCCAAGTAGACTATTCTCTATCTGTTAAACCTATCACTTGCTCCTACAGTACTTATTACCTTGATACGGCACTCTTGTCATAGATAGTACCCCAAAAAGGCAACCCCCCATTTCTGTCACCCACGTCCCCCGGAATCTTTTTCAAAGTTTTTGTCTATTCCTTCTAGCATGTCGACGGATCAGTTGCTAGTGTCCTCTCCTGCTCAGCTGGTGAACCTGGGAATTTTGAGGCAATGTTACAATTGCCTCATGTACACAGACAACCCTCTCCTCCTCCCACAAAACACAAATACATGCGAGAGATGCAACTATACGGCCAAACTGGAGGCTGAGCTCTCTCAACATAGGACTGGCAAGACCAGGCAGGAGGAGAAGGTTACCACACACACTATAGACCCAGTCTCACATAGTACCATCACAACCTCAAATCATACACATAAACACACAAAGACATACTCGGAGGCTCTGAACAAAAATCTACCAAAACAGCAGAGGCCACCTAAGCAGACACCCAAACAACCACCACCTCAGAACACAGCACCTGCAACACATAGACCTCACAGTCAGAGTGTCAAACAGTCACAGCCCTTAAGGCCAAACACAATGCCAGACACACTAGTCATTGGTGACTCCATAGTCAGACACACTGACGTTCCGCTCACCAGACTGAGTAAGGAGAAGGTCACAGTAAGCTGCCTGTCGGGCGCTAGAATCCGCCACATAACGCAAGCACTCAGGTCTCTCAACAGCAGGTACAAATATGACTCAGTCATTGTCCATGCTGGTGTGAACGACCTGAGACGTACCTCCTTGGACTACATGAAAAGAGACATTGAGGAGCTCTCTGATTATGTAGCCCAGGCAGGTATGACCCTGACCTTGAGCAGTATCCTACCTTCTCCAAGAATGATGCCACAATTTAGAGATAAGATGATCAGCTTTAACAATTGGCTTAACCACTGGTGTCATTCAAAGGGGATCCAGTGTCTGTCTGCCTGGGATGACATGCTGGACAAGCCACGCTGCCAAGGGACGGCTTGCACCTGTCACCCTGGGATTCGGATATTGGCAAAGGCTCTTGCCACCCCATAGTGCCTTTTTTAGGCAAGGCTCAAATTCTAAACCTACCACCCTAGAACACAAAAAATGAAAAAAACTAAGGGTAATGCTGCTCAATGCCAGAAGTCTAAATCTCAAAATGCACGCACTCGAGGCCCTTCTCAATATGGAGAACATCGATGGCTGTGCTGTGACAGAAACCTGGTTCAAGGCTCCTGAGAGCACCCCAGCACTATCAGGTTTTACCTCATATCATGCGTTCCGGCCCCAAAATCCGGACAATACCAAGAAAGGAGGGGGGGTATCCATATTCATCAAGGACACCCACACCTCAAGACTGGTGGCAACGCACGATGCATCGGAGACCATCCAGGTGCAATTAACCATAGGCAAGACTGCTCTGCAAATTGTAGCATGTTACAGGCCACCCTCACAAACTCAGGAACCTCACATGGCCTTCCTGAAAACACTAGAGGGATAAATGTATCACCAAACACCATCATACTAGGTGACTTCAATTACCCTAATATAGACTGGGAACACTACTCAAGCCCAAACACCCTAGCCCAAAAGTTCCTGGAATTCATAAACTCAAATGCCATGGAACAACTAGTCACCATCCCCACAAGAGGAGATAACATACTTGATCTCATCATCACGAACATGGGAGCACAATGTTCAACACCGGAAGTATACCCCTCACTGGTGAGATCAGATCACAAACTAATCTCGCTGGAGGTCCTCATCCCACCCCACCTGAAATAAAAAGACCACAGTAAAAACTTCTCAAAGCGGACTTCACACTTGCAAAGACTAGTATGGTCTCCTTTAACGGCCCCGAGCCGGCGGAAAACAGTACTCAAGCCGCTGAATCACTCACAAATGCCTTCTACCAGCACCTGCAGGACTGCATGGATAAGGCAATCCCAAGCAAAACAAAGACTCTCTGTACCAAAGGCAAGCGTCCACTCTGGTGGACCCCAGCCATAAACAAACTCTACAACAAAAGGAGAAAGCTACTACAAGATAGAGCAAAATCCTTAAAAGGTAAGACACCCTTGATCACTATAAGTAAAAACTAAGAGCTCTCATAAAATCATCCAAAGCAAATTTTGAGAGAAAAATAGCTAAAGACTCAAAAGACAATCATAAGGCATTCTTTAGCTATGTTAGAAACCTGGGAGGAAACTCCCAGATATGCTCAGAACTAGTCAAAAATGATGTGAAGATTACTGATCCTACAGACATTGCCAACATACTGGCTGACAGGTTCAGTGCAAACTTCTTTCACCCCCTCCCCCAAAAGGAGAGATATCTATACCAAACGATTGCAGCCCCCAAACATTTCCAACGCCCAAGTTAAAACTGCTCTCTCCAAA
Organism: Protopterus annectens; assembly: GCF_019279795.1. Taxonomy (NCBI): domain Eukaryota; kingdom Metazoa; phylum Chordata; order Ceratodontiformes; family Protopteridae; genus Protopterus; species Protopterus annectens. The sequence continues at coordinate 1,674,598,752 of NC_056741.1, forward strand.
GCAAAAAACACAGCATCCATGGGACCCGATGGTGTCCCCGGCTGTGTGCTCCACGAACTCAATGAGGAATTAAACCCACAACTAGGACAGCTATTTAATCAAAGTCTTACCTCTGGATATGTATCCAGGAGTGGCGCACTGCAACTGTGGTCCCACTTCACAAAAGCGGTGCTTCCACCGACCCTGGAAATTACCCGCCTATTAGCTTGACAAGCCTTATCTGCAAAGCCATGGAGAGGATCATAATGGACCTCATAAATAAAGACATAGGGAATTTGCAGACCTTGGATCCAACCCAGTTTGGCTTTGTCAAAGGCAGATCATGCCTTTTAAACTTGGTTGACTTTTTCGAAACAGTCACCAAAGCCATTGATGAGGGAAAGGCAGTCCATACAGCCTACCTGGATCTGGCGAAGGCCTTTGATACAATACCTCACTCGGGTATCATTGAAAAACTCAGCAGCTTAAATGTTAACCCATACATCACAAGATGGGTTGCAAACTGGCTGAGTGACAGATCCCACAGGGTCAGAGTTGCTGGCGCCATGTCAGACTCAAAGCCTGTCACAAGTGGGGTCCCACAGGGCTCAGTCCTGGGCCCACTCTTGTTTGGCATCTACTTTTCCGAAGTACAAGCAAACACAGGAGGGTTATGGCTGACAAAGTTTGCAGATGACTGCAAACTGGGAGCCATAGTAGAAAACACATCTGACACAGATATCCTTCAGAAGGGTCTCACAGAAACGGATAACTGGTGCCAGAGCCATGGCCTAAAGTTAAATGCCAAAAAATGCATAGTCATACCCTTCGGGAAAAACAAGGTTACCCCTAGCTACCAAATAGGTGGCAATCCACTAAGCACAGAAGAAGTTATCAGGGACTTGGGGACCCAGGTTGATTGTAGTCTGTCATTTGACACCCATGTAGCTAAAGTAGTTAGGAAGACCTTCTACATTGCCCACCTTATCATGAAGGGATTCTCATCTAGATCAAGGGAGGTCATGGTCTCCCTTTACTCATCACTCATCAGACCAATGATTGAGTACAATGCCCCATTCGGAATGTATCTGACCCGACACTTGCAGCAGCTGGAGAGACCACAAAAGTTCCTCACCAAAAGGATAAAGGGTCTCAAAAATCTGTCCTATGCTGCCCGACTGAAAGAACTCCAGCTCTATTCAGTCGCTTACCGCTTGCTCAGAGGTGACCTTTGCCTAACATACAAGGCCATGTCAAACCCAGATTTGATGAATATGCTTCACCTCAAAAATCTAGATCCACCAGAGCCACAAGGGCGGAGACTTAAACCTCGACACGGCTATTAATAGGACGTGCTGGAGGGATAGATTCATCACCCAAAGACTCCCTATGCTGTGGAACAAAATCCCGGTATATGTGAGGCAGAGCACCTCGCTGGCCTTGTTCAAGAGAA
>NC_056741.1:1674605183-1674612683 GCF_019279795.1 Protopterus annectens
TATTTTTAATATTGGTTCATACAATTTGAGTATAGATGAACGACAGGCTATAATTAAACTGATGAATAATCAGGATATAGTCATTGTTGGTGCTGATAAGGGTGGCGCAATAGTTATTTGGGATAAGATACACTATATGAGTGAAGCAGATAGGCAGTTATCTAATACTGAATATTATTTACGTTTAAATGCAGATCCTATTCAGCAACATAAAGAGTGGATTAATGCTTTTTTAGAACAGGCTTATTCAAGGCAGATTATTAGTCTACAATTGTTTAAACAACTACAAGTACAACATCCTATGACGCAATATTTTTACATGCTTCCAAAGATTCACAAGAGTATTGTTAATCCCCCTGGACGCCCCATTGTAGCAGGCAGGGGTTCTTTGACAGAACCTCTTTCTGAATATCTTGAATACAAGTTAAAGAAATTGTTAAATTATGTTAGTGCACGTATACGTGATACACAGCAATTTTTGGCTTTGATTGATGAGATGGAAGTCACCAAAGAACAATTTCTGGGTACATTAGATGTACAGTCCTTGTATACCTCTATACCTCATGATGGAGGTATGGAAGCAGTAAAATATTGGATGTCACAGTCAGGCTTATATTCCAGATCAGAACAGGAATTTCTTATACAAATGTTGCAGTTGGTATTAGAACACAACACCTTTACTTTTGATGGGGCCTGGTATATACAAATAAAGGGAACAGCTATGGGGGCCACTTTTGCCCCCACTTATGCTGATCTCTTTATGGGATATTTAGAAATGCTTTATGTTTATTCCATGCCAGTTTGTTTTAAGGAACCATTAGTGATGTGGCGTAGATATTTGGATGATTGTTGGATAGTGTGGGGGGGGGGTCTTTAGTATTATGGGAGCAGTTTGTAGAATACCTTAATTCAAACAGATTTGGAATCCATTTTTCTGGAACAATAGATAAAAGGGAAGTTCCATTTTTGGATGTTACAGTTGGTAAGACAGATGAAGGATTCTTATATACAGATCTTCATAGAAAGCCTTTTTCCCGTAATGGTTTTCTTTATGCAGACAGCTGCCACCCCCCTCACACTATCCAAAATATACCAAGATCTCAATTTCGGAGAATCAAAAAGATCTGTTCCTCAGAGACAAATTTTGACAAGCAGGCTGTGGATTTAAAGCTTAGATTTCAAAATAGGGGATATAATAAAAATTTGGTTCAACAGGCTTACATTGAGGCAAAGGAAATTGACAGAACTATGTTATTGGAGGATCATCAACATAGGGATGATGGTCAATTTATTAGATTTATTACAACATATGGTAGCAACACATATTGGATTAAAAGAGTACTGGCTGAACATTGGCATATATTAAAGTCTGATGAATTTTTTTCACAATATGTGGATAACCAATGTCATTTTGGTTATAGAAGAGGCAAAAATTTGGGACAGCATTTTTCATCTTTCAAAAAAGGGGGTGTAAGAAAGGAATTGCATACAGCCACCGTGGGGAGCACTTTTTGTGGGGCTTGCAAATATTGCAAAATAATGGCCAAAACTAAATCTTTTACATCAGTTAACACTAAAAAAGTTTATGAAATCCGTAGTCTCATAACCTGTAATAGTACTTGGATAATTTACATGGCGGTTTGTCAATGTGGTGCTTTTTATGTGGGGCAGACTTCATGTGCTTTTAAACAAAGAATAGCTTTACATATTAGCGATATTAAGTGTCAGCGCAATAGAAGTGCCCTATATAAGCATAAATTGATACATGAAACTGCTCACTTTATTTTCATAGGATTGGACATGGTGTCTATGCATATTACCAATGAACAAAGAAAACACGATATGTTAACTCAAAAAGAGCGCAGATGGATAGTTAATTTGGGTGCTTTATTTAAACCAGGTCTAAATGACCATTGGTAGTGAAATTGAACATATAAATAAATATATATAATGTTATTATTTTGGTAATATGGTATGTTAATAAGGTTATTTATTTGTTTATACTGTATTACTATAGGTACACCATAGATTAATAAATAGACTTCTTTATTATTTGCATTATTTGAATATAATAGTAAATATTACATCTTATAAGCTTTGGGACATTGTATAAATAAAAAAGGGTTTTTTATTATTATTATTTTTATTTTACTTTTATATTTTATAATTATTTAGTTGGGGGTTTGTTGGTGTTTCTGTCACAGTGTTTAACTTTTTTCTACGTAGGTGCACTGTCTCCTTTAATACGTGACTGCTATTGCAGTTTATGTATAAAATCCGGGTCCTTGGCAGCTAGTATTCGCACACTGAAGACGCTGCGAGCGAAACCGGCCACCGGTCTGTGTATTTATGGGCTGTTTTGGTTAATAAACAGTTCAAACTCTAAAAAAAAAAAAAAAATGTGTATTTATGGGCTGTTTTGGTTAATAAACAGTTCAAACTCTGCTGACTGTGATTTTTTTCATGTCGTGAGTGCTGGATTTACTTTGTGGATCGTATATATATATATATATATATATATATGAATCCCCTTCAGAAGCTTGAAGTTTAAAACTTCAAACTTCAAAAGGGCAAGATCATAAGACTGAGTTTTGAAACTTGGAATGTTTTGAATGGAGATCGCTGTACTGTGTGGAATGGGACATTTACCATTTTCCTCACTGTAGTGCGATCCTGGAGTTGGTATATTTAATTAGTAGGGGGTGTCTGAATGCAGAGGGGCTTGCCCCATGTAAAAAAGTAAAAAGAAAATGTTGTATATTTTATATATATATATATATATATATATATATATATATATATATATATATATATATATATATATATATATATATATATATATATATATATATATATATATATATATATATATATACTGCTCGGTTCAGATATGCTAATGAGCAGCACTGTAAGTGTGGCAAGCTCACAGTAAGGAGGAAAGTAAGGAGGGTTGGGAGGGTGGCTTAAGGGTTAAGGTGTTTGCCTTACAAACACAAGGTGCAGGGTTTGAGTCTCACACGGGATAACTGGCTAAGCTTAAAATGGCTTGCAAGGGCAGTTAGCTTAGTACTAAACTATGAACCTATGAAGTAGAGCAATGAGAATATATGAAGTACAGGTAGTTCTTGGTAGTGCAAACCAGCTCTTGTGGCATAAAATTATATGAAGTATGCACTAAAGGTTGCTGAATCATTCGGAATACCATAACATAGTTTCATATGTTTGTGCATTGTTGCTTAAATACGGAGATATGAGAGTTACAATTACAGTTTCTGAATAATTCTTATGGGTTGGACAAACTCATAAAGCCACAAATTTCAGCATATAAATTGGGTAGAAAGGGTGTGTGTCGAATTGTATAAAAGGGGGTAACAGAAAGCAGATGAAAACACTCAACAGGAATACATAAGAAAGATCAAGGTGAGGGGTGGGAAGGCAGGGTCAATTGTAAGATCACTTAAATGGCAAACACACAAGCTGGAAACAGCACAAATAACCAGGGGTGGTTTTCCACACAGAAGGTTGAGGTTACAGAGGTGGGGCACATATATACAGAGATTGGACAAATAGTGATGAGTAGGTTTCACCCTCTCACAAGATATGTGGCATGACACACTATAAAGGGACTCACCAATCAGAGGAAACTTAGGTTACTCTATGTAGGTGGGCTGCCAAGGCAACCCTGAGGCCACTCCACTGAGAACTATTACCAGATGATGGTCCTGACCTTTAGATGGCCAAGTGGTTTGCATCCGCTGCTCTAGTGAATCTACTATTTACAGCAGGAAGGACTCAGTGAGACCAAGACATTGTCTGTCCTGATGCTCCAACATGGCCTTAACCAGCTGATGCATCTAACACTCATCCACAGTTGATGGATCATAGATGTTTCCTTGAGAGATAGTGATGCCCTCCCTGGTGATGTAACTATATCATCTGCATCAGGCCCTCGATGTTCCACATCCAGAAGATGTGGTGTTGAAGATGCCTGGGCCTACACTTCTTCATCAGGGGGCCTTCATAGTGGATACACAAAGGAAACATTGCCATGAATGTAATATGTGATGGAAATACAGTCAGCTGTAGATGAGATCGCAATCCTATGCACTCTGTTCCTGCAGACAGCCTTTTTATACTATTGTGCAGTCTCTCTGGATGAGGTGTAGCTTTTCATAAACTGAAAATGTGCACACAATAAAACTACTTGATTGAGTGGTGTACATTAAGCAGGAGAAAATACTTACCCCCCCAAAAAAAAATAACAGTATATTGAGGGATGTTGTCTTTGCACCTCTGTTTGCCGCTTCTGCAGCAAGCCAGGTACGTAGTGTCTGAGGTCATCATAATGGTGACTGCATGCTTCTACAAAGCATGGGATGCCTGTGACTCTAGAAAGCTTCATTCAAAATTCACATTCCCTGCTAAGTTGCATAGTGTGCATGCATGCACAGCTATTGTGCATTGGCCTTAGGACTCCATGACTACAATAAGTCTCTTATGCACCTGTTGGATGAAAAGGCTTTGGTGTGCAAAAGTAGAATGATGCAATTTCCAGAGTGTCATGCTACAATGCTTTATGTACCTATGTAGTAAACAAACTGGGTATAAACTTAGGGAGTTTGAAACATTATTGTCACTTTGTTCATATTCAATACTGTACACTGTTTTGCTGGTAAAGTGTATATATTCCATCCTGACAATAGTCTCATACATCAGGGGCATGGCAGAAGAGTAGTTATGTTACAGAAGGATTTCTTACAGTTGCCCTGCTTGCCTAAATGCCTTAGTGACTGCAGCCACAGTTAAGGTGCTTTGCACAGAGTGGGGGGGGGGGCTTTATCTTGCCATATCAGCAGACCATTTTATAGGCTGACTGCTGTCAAGAATTACTATGTTGTACTGCAGCACACCTTATACGACCAATAAATTAGGTATATGTGCCTCTGTTTAACAGGAGCATTCTCAGTACTTGTGCACATATCTCTAGCAATTTACATTCATTTATTGCCTGTGTTTAAATAAGAGTCATCATGTCCACAGGACAAGGTAGACAGAGGCGGCAGGTGTTAATCAGCGATGAAAAGGACATTAAGCTACAGGCACTCATGCAACATTTTGTATGGCTAATGGATAGAGGAGATGCAGACCAAACAGTGAATGATCAGGTGTGGCAGCTTGTGTTCTAGGACATCATTGTGAAAAGTAGTCACAACCACACATTGGCCTTGTGTCACCTTTGCATAACCAATATGATTAGCTGTAATAAGCAGAATGTGCTGAAGATTGTGATAGAGATGCACCACAGTCAGTGCCCCTCCAGGTACCACATGGCTGACAGAAGTGGAGGAGTTTCTTGTGTCACTGGGAGGAGTAGATGTGGCAGCATTTATGCCCAGCAATGTGTGGATATCAGAGCCAGGATGGCCCATCCCAGTCCTGTCTCAGTATATGTTAAAGAATGTTAATAATATGTAGCAGCAGACAGTATATATAGTTACTGTATGCACTGTTGTGTTGTAGGTATGAGCACACTTGTTTGCAAAGGTATATCAGGAGTTCAAAAGGGCCATCGTAGAAGGTAAGGCTGAGCAACATGGAATCTTTGTAGAAGTGTAACATGGAATTTGATGCATTTTTGCTCGGGTCTATATCACATTATCGAAATTCCAAAATGTTGAACACCGTAAGCTTTACCTTGGAATCTCGAAATGTGATATACTCGAACGCTCAGAACAATGATTTTTTTCCAAGGGAAAAAATTTGCTCTTCCGAGAATACACACACAGCACAAGCACACCAAAATACATAATCCACACATACACACTTTACAGAACTCCTATACTAAACCGTACACACACTACTAGCTATCCACTTACCTTAACCCAACCCTAACCCTAAGGTCCCTAACTAACGCACACTCACCTTACCCGCTCCCTAACTCTAAGGTCCCTAACTAACACACACTCACCTTATCCGCTCCCTAACCCTAAGGTCCCTAACTAATGCACACTCACCTTACCCACTCCCTAACCCTAAGGTCTCTAACTATCGCACACTCACCTTACCCTCTCCCTAACCCTAAGGTCCCTAACTATCGCACACTCACCTTACCTGCTCCCTAACCCTAATGTCCCTAACTATCGCACACTCACCTTACCCGCTCCCTATCCCTAAGGTCCCTAACTATCATACACTCACCTTAGTTCGGTCCGTTTGCACACTTACCTTAACCTGGTCCGTCACCTTCGCACCACAGTCGAGGAAATAGCAAAGCCACATAAACGGCCCACCGAATACTTTCCCTAGGAAAATATTCGGTGCTCTGCAACTTCACTATTTCAAGTGTACACTGAACTGGGGTCAATATTATAACATTCAAAGTTTTAAGACTTCGATGTTATAATATAGACCCTTTTTGCTCTTGCCTTCCATGTCACATTGACTCCCTTGAAGGATATCTTAGTATGCTCACTATGGCATTCTGAATGTTATGCATTCACAGATAGAAGCAGTGATGGACAACTGGTATAAATGGATGAGTCTAAACAAAGGGCTGATGTTAGCCCACTCACTGAGATACTAATATTAAGATACATGGATATGTGTCACAGTCAAAGGGTGCAGGGAAACTTTTGTTTGTCAAAGTCTAAGGTGGGGAGCTACCATCCATAGAGAATGTATGTACAGCGAAAAATACTGATGACCCGCAGAACGTACCAGCTTAACTCAAGCCACCCCCTTTGGGAAAGGATCTTTGTAACTGACAGCCTGAAAAGTGGCCGCTCTGGGTCTAAAAGAGTAGCTTCAGGGTTACATACTACTTCTCCCAAGTGCATAACCACCACAGGGCACATGGGTACCAGATGTCATCACAACTCACAGTTACCCCTGCCTGAAATGTGTGGTGCTTTGTGAATAAGTCAGCATATATGCAGGAGTTTTGTCTAGGTGCAGTCTGTTGCACAAAACTCTTAACCAACTAAATGGTCCTGTGTAAAAATCTCCATGTTGAAAGAGGACAAACATATCAGGCATATGACATATGTGGGAATCATGTCAGCTACCAGGATACTGCATACCACATGTGGACACACACACACACACACACACACACACACACACACACACACACACACACACACACACACACACACACACACACAAACATAAGCGCACGCACACACACACACACACACACACACACACACACACACACACACACACACACACACACACACACACACATATGCACTCACACGCACACATATAAACTCATGCATAAACACACACACACACACACACACACACACACACACACACACACACACACACACACACACACACACACATGGGCTATTGTAAATAATCTTGTGTACACCTCAGTCTATAAGACACTTCTGGGAATGGTAGTCTTTCCTATTAATATCCATCTATGACTGTGGATTAGGTACACACACACACACACACACACACACACACACACACACACACACACACACA
>NC_056741.1:1674917683-1675075183 GCF_019279795.1 Protopterus annectens
TTAACTTTTTGCTTTCCATATTTTTTACTACCTTCTTTTTTCTTTAAACATTTCTTGTATATATTCTACTACACTGTTTATAGTATTTTCCTGAGTTCTTTCTATTTCTCTTTTTACATTTTTTATTTCTGTCATTGCATTACCCTCTTCCTTTACTAATCTGCTTAAGTAATTCAATACTTCTCTTTTGCCTTGTAAAATATCTTTGCTTATACAAAAATTCTTGCATTTTTTATTTTTTTTCATATAATTGTTTTTCTTTGTCAAAGTAATTTCAGTCATTATGTTCTAAATCATCCAATGCATCATATGTTCTTTTATATTTTCTTTCTCTACATTTTTCACATCATATTGCCTCAGTTTATATATATATATATATATATATATATATATATATATATATATATATATATTCCTTAGAGTCCATCCACCATTCAGACAAGTTTTTATAAAATGTTCTCATAGTAACATGATCTTTCCATAACTTTATTACTAATCTTTTTCCTTCTTCATTTTATACTTTCTCATTTATCCTTTTATTCCTTTGCCTATTTTATGTATTCCTATATCTCTAGCCATATTTTAAGATGATCAGAAAATCCTATCTCAACTACCCCCTTCTCCAATAACTAAACATTCTGATACTGTCATATAATCTATTTCAGTGCAATACATACTTCTTTTTGTAAGTCCATAAATGTTTGTCCCAAAGTTTTAATTATCACATCTTATAACTTCTAACATTTTTCTTATATCACTTCCTTTCTTTTTACACTTGCATCTTAAATCACAAAGTCTTCTGTTATCATAGTATTAATATTTATCACTGCATAGTTTAAAATCTGATGAAATAAGCTTTCTCTTTCTGTACAATTAGCATAAGCATATAATGTTGTAATTCTATATACTTGTTTTTTTCCATTTTAAATGTAGCATGCTTAATCTTTCCATTTTTGCAAAAGTTACATCTGATATCTTTACTGTATTTCTGCAGAATATGGCTATTCCAGAGCATCTTTCATTTCCCAAAATCCGGATTATCTTTCTTCCCCATAGTTTCTCTATTTGTAGTCTTTCTTAATTTGTTAAAAATCTTGTGTCTTCTAATATAATTACATCAACATCACATGTATTACACCACTCCAACATCCTCATTCTTCTCACTATATTTGTAATACTATTCACATGTACAGAAAGCACTTTAAAACTTTCATTTTTACCTTTTTGCTTAGATTCATGGTTCCATAAGATCATTGCTAATTACTAGGCTACCTTTCTTAATAAGCCATTCTAAGCCTAGCCAATTTCACTCTCAGAGGTGCTAATCAAACATTGCACCTTGTGTATTTGAGTCAGAGACCTTAACCATTATACCAACCCTCAATCATTAGCTGCATATAATCTTTTTTCATTTGTACTTATCCCTTTAAATTTTCTTTTTCTGTCTTTCCCCATTTACCTTTTCTTTTACTACTTCTCAAATTATCTCTTCATCACTTATTTCAGAACCTTTTACTGTGTCCTCTTTTTCTCATCTAATTTTTGTTCTATTTCTACTAATTCTAACATTTCTTCTGTGTTTGGTTTCTTCTCTTTATTTTTCCTACTTTTATTTTCATTTTGCAATCTGCCCATAAATGTCAAATTTTGTAACATTTGTAAAATTTCAGTTCACATTTTCCATCATGTTCCATTTTCCCACAAATGTAGCATTTTCATTTGTCATAGTTACTTATCAAACACTCTTCTTTTCCACAAAACAAAACAAAACTTGTTTTGGATTATCCCCAGCATTTTACAACACCACTATTCCCCTCTACATTTATCATGCTTGGTATATGTAGTTTGTTTTCTCTTTCTGTTTTTAACACAATATAACAATCCCATCCACCAGTCCATAAACCTTTACAGTGTCCAGGACTTCTTTACATAATGTTTTCAAATGTCCTTTCAAAGTCTCTCTTTCCACATCTGTTTGAAATTGTATATGAATTGTCTTTTTTGTTTCCCTGTTAAATATTTTTATCTGATAAAGATTCCATGGGTTACAGTCTTTCTTTTTTTCATATTCTTGAAGAAAATTTTCCATTGAAAAGCCAGTGTCAAACATAATGTCATAAAATGTCTCTGTTGATAAGAATAAATGTTCTTGCTTCATATGCTTTTACACCCAAAGGAGCTATTAAATTGTCTCACACTTCATACTTTCCATTTTTTTATCTTCTTTACTTTGAATCCTTACCACGTACTTCTGTTCATTTTCTTCTGCTTTTTCTGCTACTCCCTTTTTGCCTTCTTTTACTTTCTCTGTGTATTTTCATTTCCATTTCACCACTATTCTTCAAGATTGTCTCCGCATCCTTCTTTTTGTATTTTATCCATAATATTCCCCCAAGGAGATGTCTCCTTCATTTTCTCGTTCAATCTGCAACACCATTTCTTTAAGTAAATCATCCCGCAATCTTCCCGAGTGGAGAGTTGTAATTATACATCCATCAATCACCAACGCAACTCCATCAAACAGATTTCTTTGAACATCTCCTCAGAATCCTGCACACATTTTTGGTCTCAATATTTGCTTTTTCCTCCATTTCTCTCACTGCTCCATTGTCTCCTTCTCTCTCCATCAGTCTCTCTGTTTCTCCAGGCTGCCTCTGCACATGGAATGGAAACAGAAAGTGCTTATGCAAAATGGGTCTCACTCACAACAATGACAAGTAGGGGAAGTTCCCCTTTGCCCTGGCCAAATTTCCCCTAGTAATTTAAGTACCACCTCAGGTTTCTCCTGAAATAAAGGCCACTAGCCTAGTGGGACTGACCCAGTCAACAAAAGGATAAATAAAAATAACATTTGGGGGAGTCAATGACTACCCTAGCTTGCAGTCACCTGCAAACTTCGTCAGCCAGTGCCCTTTGGTATTGACTTTTACTTCAGAGAACTAGCGATCAAACAGGAAATGTCCCAGCACAGAACCATGGGTGACCACACTGATAACTGGCCTCTTTGAGGATGTAATGTCCCTTGTTTTGATTTTCTGCATCTAATCTGTGAGTCAGTTGGCAATCCACTGGGTGATAAAGGGGTTTATTCACAGTTTATTTAGCATTTCTACTATACCTGAGTGGGGCATTGTGTCAAAAGCTTTAGCCAGATCAAGGTATGTGGTGTGTACCATTTTACTTTCATTCATTGCTTTAGTGACCTTTTCAAAAAAGTCCACCAGGTTGAATAAGCATAACCTGCCCTTGATGAATCCAAACTGAAATGGTACCTGTGTTTGGAAGTTTCCATTGTCCTTGTTGATTACATCTATTATAGGTCTTTCCATGGCTTTGCATATGAGGCTGGTCAGACTTATGGGTCTGTAATTGCCTGGTTCTGTAGAAAGTCCTCTCTTGTGCATATGATACGATTATCTGCATTGTGGAAATATTGTTATTATTATCATCAGTACACAACATTATGATTTGGGTTACGTGAAGCTACAGATAACTTTCAGAGGCTGAAAGATAAAACAGTGAAATCCCATTCACTGTGTGATCTTGCATACCTAGATGGCATCACCCACTCTGAGGACAGGGAGTTTTTACCTACCAAAATGACTGGTGATGCTGGAATCCATTTGACAGACAGATGTGACTATAAACATTAAGAAAATTAAAATGGATATGATGGAAGACAAGTATTTAAGATACCTTATAGGAGAAAGTGTGGTAAGACCACAACCACAAAAATATAAAGGTCATAAAAACCTAGCCCATACCCTCCATTAAAAGACAGATGAAGACATTTCTTGAAATAGTTACATTGTCTGTGCCTAATTTTGTGATCCTTGCCTTCCCTTTGACAGATCACATGAAGAAGATAAAGGTATCATCAGGATGCAATGGTCTTTGAGGCAGATAGAACATTTAATGGACAAAAAGATTCTGAACCTGTGTTGACATCTCCTGATTATACTAAATTATTTACCTTATTCACTGATGCATCAGAGGTAAGTTTAGTAGCAATGTTATCCCCACGTATTCAAAGTCAGGACCATCCTGTCTGCCACATCCTCAGGAAGTTGAACAATGCTGAAAGCAGATACTCAGCTGCTGAAAGAGAGTTATAGAGTAGGGCTTCTCTGCCTTGAAGTACTATTTGTTATGTGGGCACTTCAGTTTGGCACTGAGCAGTACTGGGTGATGTGGTTAAACTTCTTGATGGCCTCCTTGGTGATAAGATTAGTAAGAACTTATAAACCTATGAAGCTGATTATGCCTTACTACAATGGCTGAGTAGACAGACCTATGGTAATGCAAATGTTTGCTGGTGGACACTATCTCATCGGTCCTTTCAATATCCACTGAGTGACCCTCTAAGTTATGGAGAACACCATATGGAACACTTCTGAAATTGTGACCTGGGAAAGGCATACAGCTGCAGCAACAACTTATTTTCACAGGGTGGGGGTTGCATGAACTCAGTAAAGGTACCTGAAAGATGTGAAAGGTACTGTTTTGCGAAATTACAAGCCAAAGGAATGTGTTTGTTTTACTGAATTGTAGAACTTAGAATCCAATAAATAAGTTCATAGGTGTGTACTAGGCTAATGGCCTTGGAGCCTTTACAAACCTAACCCATAGGATTACCCTGGCATTGTGCCACTCGACCTTAGTTCCCAGTGCCTCTATCGAGTAGAGCCACTGGAGTGATCCATGGGGTGAATTTTCTATTTCCCATACACTCATCAAGATTTCTCTTGAAGAGGGCCAGTGGGGTACTCTGCTTGACATGTATGGGAAGTCTATTCCACAGCGTGGGTAGTCCCTGGGTTATGAACCTGTCCCTCCAGCATGTTCTGTTGATTGTGGCAATGAGGTTGAGGTCTCTGGAGCATGTGGTGCGGATGGATTGGGATTTCTTTAGATGTAGCATTTCTAACAGAGTTGGGTCAGACATGGCTTTGTAAGTCAAGCAGAGATCACCTCGAAGTAGGTGATATGAGACAGATGATAGTTGGAGTTTTTTGAGTCTGTCCATATAGTACAAGTGTTTAAGGCATAGGATCTTCTTTGTGAGGTACTTTTGCAGCCTCTCCAGTTCTTGCAGTTGTCTAGTGAGGTACATGCCAAATGGGGGATTGTACTTGATGAATGGCCTAATGAAAGAAGAGTAGAGGGAGACAATGACCTCTTTCTTGCTGGATGCAAAACCCTTATTAATGAGATGTACCACATAGAAGGACTTTCTGACCACAGTGGCAGTGTGGTGGTCAAAAGAGAGGTTGCTGTCAACCTGTGTTCCCAGATCTCTTATAACGCCTTCTGTGCTCAGTAAACTACCATCAATGTGGTAATTCATGGTAACTGGGTTTTCCCCAAAGGGGATGACAACATATTTTTTTGACATTGAGCTTAAGGCCATGGTTCTGACACCAGTCATTGGTCTCGGTGATGCCTTTCTGTAGGATATCAACATCACTTAGTGAGTTAATAATAGCTCACAACTTGCAATTGTCTGCAAATTTTGTCAGCCAGAGTCCCTTCGTGTTGGCCTGGACTTCAGACAAGTGGATACTAAACAGGAGTGTACCCAGAACCAAACCCTGTGGGACTCCACTCGTGACTGGTCGGCAGTCTGACTTGGAGTGAGCTACTTTCACACTGCGGGTTCTATCTGTGAGCCAGTTTGCAACCCACCTAGTGATATAGGGGTTGATGCCTAGCTTAGTGAGTTTTTCTATGATTCCTGAGTGGGGAATGGTATCAAAGGCCTTGGCCTGATCAAGGTAGGCTGTATGAACCACATTGCCTTCATCCACAGGTCTGGGAACTGACTCAAAGAAGTCAACCAGGTTGAGCAGACATGATCTACCCTTCACAAAACCAAACTGTGTGGGATCCAGAGTTTGGAAATTCTCTATATCCTTGTTTATTAGGTCCATGATGATACGTTCCATAGCATTGCATATCAGACTCATCAGGCTAATGGGGCAATAGTTCCCAGGATCTGTAGTCACTCCTCCTTTGTGGAGAGGGATGACTGTAGCAGTGCGCCATTTGGTAGGGACAAAGCCTGAGGTGAGCCTGTGATTGAACAGGGCACACAAGTGAGGTGCCAGTTCACTATGTCGTTCATGTAGAACACAGCCAGGGATATTGTCAGGTCCTGTAGAAGCTGTATTCTTGGCCTTGGACAGTGCTGTTTTAACTTGTGCAGCATTAATACTGGGTGCCTGGCAATCTACTGGTATTGTGATTGGTCCTTTGGGGGGAGAAAGAGGCAAAGTTGACACTGAATCTGTCGGCCAGTATATTGGCAATATCTGTTGGCTCGGTATAGGAGGTACCATTGTGCAGTAGCTGGGTATTGCCTGGGTATATACTGTCATTTTCATTAAATTTTTGAAGTGAGAAGCCATATGCAAAAGTATAGGAATTTAGATGAGGGGATTAAGGTTATTAATTATTAATAAACTTTATTTTTATAGGCCTGGGATTGTTTCCTTTATTCTGCATTTGCCTACTGATGGTTCTGGGTCAGACCATAATAGATTTAAGGTTAAGGTGTTGCACAAGCAAGCACAAGGTTTTGGAGTCTCACAAGGGACAATTGGCTAGGCTTAAAATGGCTCGCAAGGGCAGTTAGCTTAGTATGAACCTATGAACCTATGAATAGACACCGGCATCTAAAAAATGTTATGTGTGTGTATCTCTATATCTTTATGTGTATGTGTATTTATGTATTTATGTGTATGTCTTAGTGTGTGTGTGTGTATGTGTGCATAATCATCACCAAACATTGCAATAATTATTATGAGCAGTGCACCATAAATGTTAACATATCTACGTTTTCTAAGTGTGTATGTATTTTATTTCTGTTAGTATAGAGCATTCACAGTCTCTGTTGCACAGAACTACATTTAATTGGCACATTTATCACTATATAGCTTTGCCTGCACCACCAAGATAGTATAGCAATGTTTGTGATGTGGGTGCCAAGCCAACAAACTTTCAAAACATGAAATACAGAAAAAAATGTCAAAATCATACATCATTGAAAAAATAAACAATCACTCAGACCTTTAAAGGAATCTCAGAATCATTCAAACATTTATCTAACAGCAACCAGAAATCCCACATGCATAAAACACCATCAAAAGTCTAATCAGTCCTACATACAGTCAAGGTCTGGAAGGAGAAACTGTGCACTTGAACAAGCAAGTTCCTCTCTAAATGATGTGAATAGCCCTAACAGCTCATCCCTTATACTTAGCTATACATTTTAGCCAGCAATTGTAAACTTCTTTCCGCACAGTTGTTTTTCCAAATTAATGATAAATGCCTCCACATTTAAAGCTATATTTATGATACAGAACTTTGGACTACTGGGATCCAATAACATTAAGGCAGTATTTCCTGGTTCCACCTCCCAAAGTAGTTGAACAACCACACTGGTTAGATGCAACAGAAACTAAGGATAATTTCAGTTTATATACTATATTATCAAATTTATTATGTTACAGTGTATTTATTTATTTATACTTTGTTGACCTGGTTAGTCCCAGTAGGCCAGTGGTCTCTTTTCAGGTGAAACTTGAGGTGATATTCATGCTGACCAGAAGAAATTTAGCCAAGGCATCGTGGAATTTCCTCTGATCTTTTTTCAATGAATGGCATTAGCTTTTTTTGCATCCACCTGATCTACCACTAAATCAGAAATATGGGGCCTTGCTTTAATGTCTTATCTGAAAGATAATACATTCAGGTGCGTAGCACCCCCCATGCTTCAATGCAGTGTTAAAAAATTAACCCAACCTCCTGAGAACATAACTCACAGCGTTTTGATCATCCTCCACTAGATGGAAGTGGGCTAGCCATTGAACTGCTAATATCACTTTACATGGTGAGCTTCCCACATCCCTTTAACTACCATACAATTACTTGAAAGAGGGTAGGCGGTTGGCATAATGGTAAAGGGATTTACATTACAGACACAAAGTACAGCGTATGATTCTCCCATGGGGTAATTGGCTAGGCTTAAAATGGCCCAAAAGGGCAGTTATCCTACTACTAATCTATGAACCTACAAGTGCATACCAGTAAAACTTTAATAAATTAAAAACATTGCATTGTATTTACTTGATTCATTCAAATGTGCTACAGATAAATTCAACAACATAATACAGTAAAGAAATTAAGTTTTTAGTAAAATGAAAATATGATTTGTGTGTGTGTGTGTGTGTGTGTGTGTGTGTGTGTGTGTGTGTGTGTGTGTGTGTGTGTGTGTGTGTGTGTGTGTGTGTATCTGTGTGTTAAGGCTATAATGTACATCCCTAAATGCCTTATTGTACTTAAAAATGCTCATCTGTAATCTGTAATTTTTCAGTTTATATTTTATTTTAGAAATTTAAGTATCATGGTTATACACTTTGCAGGATATTTTAGTGTCAAATATTGTTCCTCTGTAGAGTCCAGCTAATTGCCTTGCTGGTTTATCACATCTTAACTGTTTGGAATTTAGGCATGAAATGTTCAGGGAAGTAATATAAGGGACAATTCCTTCACACTGTTGTGTGTTGTGCAGTTACATTTATAAACAGGCACCATAACTACACCACACTTCATCTGAGTACAACAGGCTAATGAACCCAGATGACATTAATAGCACAATATTTCTCAAACATATATACTATTTTCCAGAAAACACAGCCTCAAAAATATACATAATGGTTGTGACCCTCCACCAGTGGCCCAATAATCAAGGAACCTCAATCCTCACCACTGGCAACAGTGGGGGACGTACATACTACGAGGATGACAAGTACACACACAGTATTTCCAGATGCAACTCTGCATCAAGTATAATTTCCCTTAAGAGCACAGAGAGACCACAGTCAGTCTAGAGCTGTTTTTTATCTCTTTCTCCAGATCCCTAATAAGACTCCCTACTGGCACAGCTATAGAGTTGAGATCTCAGCTGAGTGACCAAGCCAAGGCCTCAAGCATCCTCTCTGTCCAACCAGTGCTTTGTGTCCCTGCCCAAATTTCAAGTACCTGACACACACACACACACACACACACACACACACACACACACACACACACACACACACACACACACACACACACACACACACACACATACTCTTTCAGGTTTGATTTATACACGATGGCACAAGTTTACTAGCTATGCTCCCTTCTGCCCAGACTATAAGGTAGTTATTACTGCTATCAGTCACTCTTTGTCAGCTACTTTAAGGCCCTTAACAAAGGGTGTCCAATCTTACTGTGTAATGTTACTATTAAGCCAAATGGTAGTTTTACCAAGAGCAAGGCTATTAGGAGTGGACCACAGTGTCACCAAATAAATATGCAATCACTCTCAGAACTTAAATAAGCCTCACAAATATCAGCCAAAATTAAAGGTTTAAATATATTTAATAATAAATAATAAAAGAACAAGAAAGTACTCAGTAAATAATCACAGTTACATCAGGGCTCAAAATTACAGGAAATATTTAAAACAACATTGCAGGACAGTCTCAAATAAATAAAGAAAAACATCTAAAATAAGCTCAGCTATATTGCTGTCTATATGTAAAAGAATTATACTGTACCCTAGTCAGTGTTGTGCTAGTTACTTATAAAAGTAATAAGTTACTATTACTAGTTAATTTTAAGTGAAAGTAATATGTTACTATTACTTACTACTTTTCTAAAAAAGTAATATATTACTATTATTAATTACTAACTAAAGTTACTAGTTACTGTTAAGTTACTTTTGCATAAGTATAGTTTATCAATTCTCATGTTCAGATTTACTCACATAGTACTTGTGTGTGAGGAATACATGCTTACTGCACATGAATACGAGTGTATTAAAGTTATAAACACAATGTTACAATAATGATGAATAGTATTTTAAAGTTTACAAAGTCCCACAGACTAGTCTTTATAGTCAGAGAGTCACAATTTAATATTTAAACCAAAGTACGCACAGTCAGCAACACAAGACTCATAACAAGTTACAACCCATCAAATGTTCAACAAT
Organism: Protopterus annectens; assembly: GCF_019279795.1. Lineage (NCBI taxonomy): Eukaryota > Metazoa > Chordata > Ceratodontiformes > Protopteridae > Protopterus > Protopterus annectens. The sequence goes on from NC_056741.1 coordinate 1,674,927,723, forward strand.
GTACATTAGGCTAATCTGCTAAAACAAATGCTGAGGACGCACAAATGCTTTCAGAAAATGTCATATAAGTCTAAAAAGACTGTTAACACAACATCAATCAAAATATCACTTTATATAACTATTCACAATGACCGCACGTTTCTGTTGGCTCGAAGAAGGAGCAACTTTTCAAAGTGTTCGTCAGTGAGTCTATTTCGTCTTGCAGTCAGCACTTGTCCACCAAGACCGGACAGGTGTTCAACAGATGCACTATCTGGCACAGCTGTATTAGTGTTTAGAAATAACATCTTTACTATAGGGTAATTGTTGAAAGAAGATATTTCTCTGGAAGGGTCAGCCAGATACATGTCCATCTGAGAAGATATGCTGACATTGGCTGGCATCGACTCTTTGAAGCTGAAGTAGCTGTCTTTGGTAGTTCATAGGTTCATAGGTAGGTACTAGGCTATCTGCCCGAAGGCATTTATAAGCCTAGCCAGAATGTGTTGGCTTTCGCCACTCCTTCCATTTGCCTCTGTCCAGCAGAGACACTGAAGTGATCCCCGGGGTAAACTTTCTGTTTCCCATCCACTCGTCAAGGTTTCTCTTGAAGAGTATTAGCGAGGAATCTTGTTCCAAAGCATGAGAAGTCTCTGTGACAGGAATCTATCCCTCCAGTGCATTCTATTTATTGTTGTGGTGAGGTTTAGATCCCTAGAGATTGTGGCTCGAATGGATATGGTTTTCTTTAGGTGGAGCATGTCCATCAATTCTGGGTTGGACATGGCTTTGTATGTCAAGCAGAGATCACCTCTGAGTAGGCGGTATGCAACCGAGTACAGCTGGAGTTTCTTCAGTCGAGCTGCATAAGGCATCTGTTTGAGCCCAGTGATCCTCTTGGTGAGGTACTTCTTTGGTCTTTCCAGTTGTTGCAGGTGTCTTGTAAGGTACATCCCAAATGGGGCATTGCACTGTATGATGGGTCTGATGAGTGATGCATAGAGGGGCACAATGACATCTTTTGATCTGGATGCAAACCCTTTTGTGATTAGGTGGGCCACATAGAAGGATTTTCTAACCACTTTGGCAATGTGATTATCAAAGGAGAGATTACTATCTACTTGGGTCCCCAGATCCCTTATTTCATCTTCCATATTTTGGGGGCTACCACCTATGTGGTAGTTTGTGGGTACCTTGTTTTTTCCAACGGGGATGACTATGCACTTTTTGGCATTTAGCTTGAGGCCATGGTTTTGACACCAGGTATCTGTCTCAGTGACACCCTTTTGGAGGATGTCTTTGTCAGCCGGAGAGTCAATTATAGCCCCTAGTTTGCAGTTGTCTGTGAACTTGGTCAGCCATAGTCCTTCTGTGCTTGCCTGTACTTCTGAAAAGTATATGCTGAACAGGAGGTGTCCTAGGACTGAGCCCTGGGGAATGCCACTTGTAACCAGTTTAGAGTCAGACCTAGCTCCTGCAACTCTTACCATGTGGGTTCTGTCCATGAGCCATTTGGCAACCCATCTCATGACATAGGGGTTTATGTTCAGGCTGGGGAGCTTGTCTATAAGAACCAGAATGGGAGAATGGTATTGAAGGCCTTTGCAAGGTCTAGGTAGGCTGTGTGGACCACCTTTCCCTTGTCTATAGACTTGGTAACTGTCTCAATGAAGTCCACCAGGTTTAGGAGGCATGAACTGCACTTAACAAAGACAAACTGGGCAGGGTCCAGTGTTTGGAGGTTCCCAATGTCTCTGTTAATGAGATCCATGAAGATGTGCTCCATAGCCTTGCAGACCAAGCTAGTCAGGCCTATAGGACGATAGTTCCTGGGGTCTGTTGTGGCTCCACCTTTGTGGAGCGGAATAACCATTGCTGTGTGCTACTCTATGGGCACATAGCCTGTGGAGAGGCTGAGTTTGAACAGTGTGTTTAGGTGAGGGGTTAGTTTATCTTTGAGCTCATGTAGGACACAGCCTGGGACACCGTCCGGTCCCATTGATGCTGTGTTTTTGATTTTGGAGGGAGGTGTTTTAACCTGAGTGTCTGTGATTTCAGGGGCATTACATTCCTCTAGTATGCTTATGGGCCCTTTTGGGGATGAGAGGGGGTGAAGTTTGCACTGAACCTGTCTGCCAGGATGTTGGCGATATCAGTCGGTTCAGTGTATTTTGTGGCATTCTGCACTAACTCTGAGCAGATCTTGGAAGTGCCACTTAGATTCTTGACATAGCTAAAGAATGCCTTGTAGTTAATGCAGATGTTTCAGATAACCCATGTGCAGGTTCATCCAGTTTCTGCATGGCATCAAGGAGCAGAGCCTTGCCTCTGAGTTTCTGTTCTTCAGTGTCCATCCATTACAAACGGAATTGTGGATGCACTATGCTAGCCAGAATGAGCTCTTCACCCTGCAGAAGATGATTGAACCAAGCCTCAATGCCTTTAAGAAGAGCATCAACTAGTAGCACAACAAGCTTCACAGACTGCCTGACTTCGGACAACTTGTTTTTTCATGCATGTACTGGTGGGGATCAGGATTCCCATGAAGCTTTTCAGCTGTGACTGCAGGATGTTCAGAGCCATTGCCAGGGGCTGCATTGCTTGCACAAACTCAGCAACAAAGGTAATTTCTGCAGGCCTGAAAATAACAATTCCAATCTGTTCACATATCTCATTCAGCAAGCCTTCACCCTGAGTTGCAATGAGGTGAATTCTCTCCATTGCGTAGAAGGTGAGATTCCATCATGTTGAATTGGGAATAATCAATGCCAGAATACACTTATTTTGAGCCACCTCAGCAGCTTGGGTGCTGTGATTAGCCTTGTTCCAAGCAGCATAGCATTTGGCCATGGTGCTTCACATGATCTTTTTGTACTGTACATCATTACAAGCAGATTCAGCATCTTGCATGGCAACTAGATTCCATGTGTCTCAGTTGGAGAAGCAGTGAATAGGTGTTCTTACTTTGCTCTGACTGACTCAGCATGGCTGTCATGCTGTTGTAAATCACTTCACCATCATCATCCTCATCTTGGGACAGAATGCTTGTTGTTTCAGATGTCTCACATTCTGAGAAGATAGTGAAAGCCTTTACAAAATTGCTGCCATTGTCAGTAATTGTTACACACACCTTTTGATCTATCTTGTACTTGTTGGGAATGCTGTCAAAAGTTGATGCTATGAGATCATATGTATGCCTTCCCTGTAATCCGCAGCATGATCAAGCAGTTGATTTTCTGTGAAGTGTGTCACAGTTGATCCAGTGGGCGGTGATACCAAAGAAACTATGATTCTGGTGGATCCAAATGTCAGCCATAGTGTGCATACTATCAACATTCATCCTGGAAGAAGCTTCAAGCATGTTGTTATCATTCATTATTCATCATTGGGTGGCACAGTGGTGCAGTGGTTAACGTTGTCGCCTCAGAGCAAGAGGTTCTCCGGTTCAATTCTCGGCTGGGGTGCCTTCTGTGCGGAGTTCGCGTGGGTTTCCTCAGGGTACTCTGGTTTCCTCTCACATTCTAAAGACATGCGTCTCGAGCATTTCTCCCCGGGCCTCTGCTGAAAACAGGCTCTGTGGAACCTAGTTGGACTTTCCCGGTCAACAAATGTTAAATAAATAAATAAAATTCATAAGCATATATGTGTACTTTTCTATAAGATCATATATCTGCCAAATCTATGTGTTTTTCCTTAAACTTAAATCACTGCATCATTAACACCACACACAAGCTTGTCTTTTATCAACTCATTTCTCAGATCACCAAATCTGCATGTTTTTGACTTGTTTCTCAAGTAAGTTATACATGCTGCAAAAGTTTCACCAGACTTTTGATCTCTTGTGTAAAATAATGCCTTTCCACTATAATATTCGTTTGAGGGTTGCACATTTCTCTAAATTTATGTTTTAAGCACTCAGTCTTCCCACGTTTCAGCCTGCATCACAATATGGCAGTCTTCCCCCTTCTCTGCATAAACAGCAGGTGCATACACAAATGAATGTTCTCTCTCAATGGCTTCTGAACCAGCTAAATTGAGCAGAATAAATGTTTTTGTATGTGTGTCTTTATCAGAAAAAGCAGCCTGTAGGAAAATATCATATTCTTGCTCACACACTCTCCAGTTTTCAGCAATATTATTATCAAACACAAGAGGATCAAATCTGTGAAATCACTCTGCCATGCCAATTTGTCAAACACACGCCAAGTACTTGTAATTATATTCAGCTGTACAACAGACTCTTTGAAATAACTGCACACACTGCCAACACTTTCTCACTTTAGATACTTTGAATAGCTTTAGTTAATGTGATAAAGTAGTACAGCATGAAAAAATACAGTTGTTTTCTCTTTTTTGAACATTTTATATGATTTTGATATTGTTTCAAATATTTTCGTAATTATTTCAATAACTTTTTTCAGTATGTTGCAATTTTGAACATTTTGTTTATTCAGTAATTTGTTTGGAATGAATAAACAGTCCACAAAGGAGCAAAACAATGAAGAGGAAAAATACTTGAGTAAAAAATCCCATACGTTGGAAAATACAGCATAAATCAAGCGTAGTCCACAAAAATCAAAAGTTGGTTAAAAACTGGTTTATTACTGCAGAGGTTAGCAAGTAGCTTCTTCAGACCATATACAAACAACAACACTCAGTAGCCATTTAAATACCTAAAAAGGTGGGAAAAATATAATTCTTAAAGGTATATCCATTAATATAACAATATTCAAAGACAGCAATAATTCAAAACATATAAACAACAGTAAAAAACTACAATGAAACATGTCATTGTAAAGTTAAAAAGTAACTCACATCAATTCATCTAAAATGTACAATGTACCTATAAAAACTGTCATTAAAATATAAGAGAAACATGGTAATGTAACCATGAACACCAAAAAACATTATTTCTTGTATCCTAACCTCCTCATTTTCAACAGTGGACGTAGAGGGACCTTCCCATTGAGCCCAGTAATTTGTTTGGAATGCTTTGCTTTATATTCATTGAGAGAAAACTCATTTAAATGAGTTTAAGAACCTGGAAATATTTTCTGACCTGTTTATGAATCGTTTGCAGTCGTTTGAGCCACTCTTGTATATTCCTCCATTTCTGACTGTGCACCTCATGGCTTTAAGAAGTTTTGACTTCGGATCCCATTCTGAGAACATGTCACTCATCTTATGTATTCAAATAAGATGATGAGGCTTGGGTGTTCATTTAAGATATTTATTACACACAAACACATCAGGATGGATGACTGGAACATAAAACTTAAATGAACTAGCTGACTGACTGCTACACACATACATGCTTTCACAAAATGGCACTCTGTTTGCACGTGCTCAGTACCTTTTATGTATGTGCCTATGCACTACAGTGGCTTTAAAAGTACAACACACACACTATGATCTACACTCCCTGTGTTCGAGTGGGTTTCCTCAGGGTGTTCTGGTTTCCTCCCACATTCCCCAAGACATGCTGCAGATGGAATAGACATTCTAAATTGGCTTTAGGTGTGAGTGTGTACATGCGTGTGCCTTCTGAAGAAGGTTGAATGCTGGGCTGGCAACTCAACAATGTAAAACTCCACTGCCACTTGTTCTGCAGACTGATGATCCACTGTGGTGATCCCTAACGGGCACAGCCGAAAGGAGAAGAAGAAGACTAGTCTGTACAGCTAGAGTCACAGATAATAATTAAACCAAACCAGCCAACAGCACAAGAACTATAAAAACCTATCACATTTTGTCTATGTTCAGCAACTAAAAATCAAAACCTGAAAAGAATTTTAAATAGAACATAACAAAATATTGTCAGAACAAAAGTTGGTTGATCCACTTGAAGTGTCCTGCTTGGTGAAGTGGGTTGGGGCATCAGGTGCTCAACTGATGAGTGATGAGTTTGATTCTGACTGATGGGGGTATGAAGAACCAATGCCATTTATTATGCTGCAAGGTAAGGATATGATCTCTGGCAGGCTAGAACTGTCCAGTTTTAGGGGATGTTTTAGTGGGTGAGTGTCCCACAGCACCAGGGCAGGGCTGGATTCTGGTCATCATTAGCTTTCACCTCCTTGCAGTGCAAAAAAAAATGAAGTAAATGTTGCTCCAGACTAATTCTAATGATCTATTATGAATGCTACATGCTATGAGTTGTACCAACATTATGTTGTAATTTTTTATCCAAATTGCCACTTCAAAGTGTTTATTACCTTCTAGCATCTGATTGCTATTTATACTATATTGGGACCCCGGAGGTTTTACATCCCTCTTTAGGAGGCTATATCACCCACATTGAGTACCACTGGTTTAAGCAAAAGTAACTCAAAAGTAACTCACATTTAAGTTACTAGTTACTAAAAAAAGTTATATATTACTATTACTAGTTACTATTTTGAAAAAAGTAACTAGTTATATTACTAGTTACTAGAAACTGTAATATATTACAGTAATATATTACTTATTGTAATAGTTTACTCCCATCACTGACCCTAGTACACTTACTCATAGCAAGACAGATGTGTGGTGAATGGATCTTGTCAGGTCAAAGACAAATACAGAATGCACTGCCTGTCTCAGAGAGTTCTTAAATTAATATCTCAAATATTACTGCTGAGCTAGCTTGCAGGATGAAATCACTTCTTGTCATCTGACTTTAGTTCCCAAGCTAACCCCCCACTGCTAGAAACTGCCAGCCTTTAGCATATATATGTGAAAAATACATAGCCCTCAGATATTTGCAGCTGCTGGAAGACATAAAACAATAAAACACTTACAAGACAATGCAGAAGTTTCCCTAGTTTTAGACATCCTTTCTCCTTGCTACATTGAAACCATCTTTTATGATGCAGTTATAAAATAATTTAATTTCAACTATTTTTCTGAAGTTTTGCAAGTTAACCTTCTATGTTTCAGTTTCCACTGTTAAAAGTATATGCATTTACGCAGTTAGAACAGGGTATATACATTTCTGTTCTTTTCCAGTAGGGTATACTGTGGATACATCTTTAAGCTCAGTACTTTACAAACCCTTTCAACACACACTTTTGAACCAGCAGTTTGAAATACAGACAACATACAGTTCTAATACATTTGTAACACACGCATATGAATCATGTTGATATTCACAAATGACATATGATTATTTACAAAATGCTAGCTAGCTGTGCTGACAGTACCTCTTTTTGTCACAATGGTAATCACTTTTTTTGGCAAGAAGTGAAAAATCCATGCATGTAAGCAAAAAAAAAAAAAACATGCATGTAAGCATAAATTTTTCTGCACGCCATTTGTTTTCTGAAATTAGTTTAGCTGACAGTATGCTTTCTGGTTTTATTTAATTTGCCTTCTATGGCAGTTTTATACGAGTTTTATTTCTGTTTTAATATGTAGTTATATTTATAGTGTTTATACTTTAATATACTATACTTTCAATTTTGTTTCTCAGGTCAAAAAATGCCTACAAAGACTTCTACTTCATTTATACAATTTGACATCTATACTGGAATGAATGGCTTTCTCTTATCTGTTGCTACAGAGACTGTTCTTCATTCATGCCCCTTCTTACACTACTTAACTTCCTGTTTGTGGGGTTTATGCGTTCACTTTTATCAGGAGGTTATTTTTTACCTTATGGACAACTTTTACTATTCCTGCAGAAGTAGTATACTTAAACTGGAGTTTTTAGTGCTTATCTTACTGTAATTAATTTATTTCACAATCCTCATTTTTGCTCTGTTTTATTTTTATTACAGTTTTGAATTGGGGTATTGGAGTTGTGTTACATGATTTTTAATTGATGTATTGGTTTGCTTTTTTTACTTCTGGACTATTTCTGTGTCATTAATTTTCCCTTTCTAAGTCCTAAATCACAAAAAAATAAATAAATAAAAACTGTTCAGAATTCTCAGTATCAGACAGGCTAATGAGAAGCAACCTATGCCTTATGTAAAGATCTTCAGCAGACCATATCATGTCAGGCCTATTACACATTCCCGAGTACAAGTTCAAGGTGCAACAGCTCTGTGTATACTGGTTTAGACTTCAGTAAAAAGATTTTTTATTTTATTTTTTTATTTTACATTTGTTGACCGGGATAGTCCGACTGGATGCATGTCCATTTTCAGTGGAGGCCCGGGGAGAAAAGCTCCAAGGGTAAGCAGATACAGCATTACATAATACCAGCATTACATATTACAAACAGACTATTTACAGAGACTACATAAGTAAGCAAGTTAAACAAGTTCCACAGGTTACAGTTAATCCTGAGCACAAATCAGGATTAAATTAAATTACACAGTAAACTGGTTAACAGATTTTTACACATTCTAGACAAGATATGTGCAAATGTACAGATTTTAAAGAATTGGTTACGACAGAAACATGCAGTTTTATAAGTTAAAGATAGAATAAATTCCAGTTCAGCTGACACAGCTGAAGTACTCAGAAAGACATATTGGTTGTGGTCAGTTAGAAAAAAGGCTAACCATATGCCTCAATGGCTTGGAAGGTATAGCAGAACTAACAGTCACATTAATTAGCAGAATAAAGGGCTTGCAGTTACAGTTTGGCAAATAACTTTTTTTGTATTATCGTTTGTTTAAGAGCTTTGTATTAAAGTGTTGCAATGCATAAACAATATCGTAATATAAACAGAGACAAGATAATGTTTTCTAGTTTACAGAATGTAAAATTTAAAGTCAATGCCACATTGTAAAAGTGACAGCACAATTAAAAATTCAGATACTATGTATAAAAGAGTACATTATGTAATCACTTTGAGATTGTATATGTTTAGTACGGAGATTGCAGTTTGCCAAGCATATCAGCTCAGATTACAGCTAGCCTAGCAAGCTGAATTAAAGACAGTGCTATCCATTTAATGCATTACAGTTTACTATTTATCCAAAAAATGTAGACTGTAATAGCACATTTTTGCAGCATTCAGTACTAATAAAAAGTTAAATGATGTCAGCTAAAGAAATGATTATGGTGAAACAGTGGGTGGTGTTTCACTCACTGAACAGTACATTAAATTGTGTCACGAGGCAAATGTAAAAAGTTCAACAGTTAAAACTGATTATATATAGGTGCAAAAATGCATAGTCTTATATTATTACTTTGATTTTCATTTAAAATAAGTTCAGAAACTTGATATAACTATCATGTTAAATGCAATTGCTACAACTAAGACCTTAGACTGATATTGCAGAAGTAAAACAAACTTCACCAGTCTCAGCAGTTAATTTTTTTTGTATATAAAAAAAACAGTGCCCTAAACACTGGACATGGAAACCAAAGTGTGTACTTAGTTCCAATTGTTTCTAATAAAGCTAAACAGGTTACTGATTTAAATATTGTTAGTTTTCAGATACAAGGCAGCCCACTATGGTTAATGACTGGACAAATGAGGTAAGTGATGTACAAAGTTCAAGCCCAAAGAATAATCTAAAGTATGCTGTAGCTCAGGTTAATGCTGCCAGTGACATACCAGATTTTCAGAATATGTATAAAGGTTATGACAATTTTCATGCTATCAGGGTTTAAAAGGTCAAAGGAAATTGCAGTCAGTAACAAGCCTTTGGAGATTGGATTTTTAAATGAAGATAATCAGCCTGGAAATAAAATAGCAGAATTCTTGTGACATCCCCAGTGTGACAGTACCATTTTAAAAAATTACATTATGTAAAAACTAAGTCATCATCATCATCAGCCCCTTTTTTCCCCCATTTTTCTACATGGGGTCGGGGTATCATGTTAACTGTTGCCAACTCTCTCGAGTCAGTACCACACTCCTGCCTTCTTCAACACTCATGCCTGACTGTCACAGATCTTCTTTCACATAATCCATCCACCTATTTGCTGGACATCTTCACTTCCTCTTACATTCTTCCTGTCTGTCCCAAATATTCCTCACCAGATTGTTTTCTGCTTTTCTACACTTGTGCCCAAACCACCATAATCTGTTCTCTTTGATCTGTTCTGCAATTGGAGCTACGTTGGCTTCTGCTCTTATGTCCTCATTTCTTCATCTGTCCCACAGTGTGCATCCTATCATCTTTCTCAGGCACTTCATTTACATCACCTCTAGCTTTTTCAACTGTTCTGCCTTTACTGTCCAGGTTTTTGTACCATACAGTAATACTGGTCACACCACTGTCTTGTACACCTTACTTTTTAGTGTCTTTGGCATTCTTCTGTTATAGACTACACCTGATACTCTATGCTGCAGCCCCTCTGATTCTAGCTTTCACCTCTTCATTCAGACTACCCTTCTCCTCAACTACTCCTCCTCTCAGATACTTGAATTGTTTACCTGTTCCACTATCGTCCCTTCTATCTCTATTCTCAGCTTCTTCTGATTTCCCCAATTTGCTACCATTGCCACTGTCTTATCTGTGCTTAGTTTCATCCCATGTGCCTTGAGATTTGCATTCCATTCTCCTATCCTTTGCTGAAGTTCTAGCTCAGAGTCTGCCTGTACTGCCACATTGTCTGCATACAGCAGCTTTGTTGATCCATCCCCTCCAACCTGTTTGCTAATGTAGTTCATCACTAGTATGAACAGTAGTGGGCTCATAGCTGAATCCTGATGTACAACCACACCCACTGTCCGTACTTGAGTCATTGGGTTCTTGTACATAGCCTGCACTAATTCTACCAATGTTTCTTGGACTTCAAACCACCGCAGTACTGCCCAGATCAGCTTTCTTGGGACCTTGTCATATATTTTCTCCAAGTCTAGGAATGCCCAGTTGGACTCTCTCCTCATTTCTAGCTTATTCTTAAATATCTATCTCAATGCAAACATTGGGTCAGTTGTGCTGCATCCTGATCTGAATCCAAACTGCTCATCTCCCATCTTACATTCTACTGCCTGTGTATCCATTTATCAATCACCCTCTCCAGAACTTTCATGCAATGTGATAGGAGTTTGATGCCTCTGTTCTTCCCACAGTTGTGGATGTCCCCTTTATTCTTGTACAATGGCATGAGTATGCTTTTTCTGCAGTCATCTGGGATATGCCTTTCTCTCTACAATGCTATTTGTACCCTCAGGAGCCATTTCTCCCCTATCCCACTCAGCATCTTTATCATATCTGCTGTGACCCCACCTGAGCTTGCTGCTTTCCCTGACTTCATCTTCCTTAGTGCTGTTCTTACTTCTTCTAGACGGGACTCCTCTTCTTCTCTCACCATAGGCTGTTTCTGGGGAAGTACAGTTTCTGTGGGATTTTCTTCATTCAGAAGCTTCTGGAAACATTCCTTCCATCTGCCTTTGATGTCCTCTGGGATGGTAAGCAGGTTGTTGTTGGCATCCCTTATGAAGGGTTTCTGGCTATCTTCTTTATCTTTCTGTCTTTGCCTTGCAACCTGATATAGTTTATTTATGCCCATTACTGAGTCACTTTTTAGAAGTTGGTACAGTGCCTCCGATGCCCTATTCTTTTCTTTTCTTTCTGAGCTTCTTTATTAGCTAACCAGTAGTCCTTCCTAGCCTGGTCTGTCTTTTCTGTCTCCCACTTCTTCCTGCACTCCTTTTTTGTTTTGATGACTTCCTGGATTTCTGCATTCAACCACCAGCTTTCCTTATGTACCTTATTTCCATACCTGGCTTGGCCACATATCTTTTCTGTAGTCCTCGCACATGCTGTTTTTTAGGCGCTGCCCTTCTTCTTCAACTCCACCTATTTACTCCTCTTCTTGGGATGCTAGAGCTCTGTGTAATTCCTTGAACTGTTGCACTTTCTCTCCAGTCAACTTCTAGGTCTTCAGCCTGGTCTCTGTTGACCTTAGAGTCTTCTCTGACCACTGCTTACAGCTGATTGTGTCAACTAGTGTTTTTGCTGTGGGCAGACTGTTTCACTTGGGATGACTTTGCAATCATGGATTCTGCCCCAGTACCTTTTCCTTACAAGGAGGAAGTCTACCTGAGTTGCATGTTGACTACTCTTGTATGTGATCTTGTGACTTTCTGAACTATGTGTTGGCTACTATCAAGCCATTTGCCAGACAGAAGTCTAGAATGGCTTCTCCTTCTTTAGTCCTGTTGCCCCACCCATGTCGACCCAGGCATTCCTCATACCCTTTTCTGTCTGTCCCAATATGTGCATTCAAGTCACCCATTATCAACACCAATTCATGTTGTCCTGCTTTATCTAGTAGGTCCTGCAACTGCTGTCTGAATGCACTCTTTTCCTCACTATCACAACCCTGCTGTGGGGCATAGGCTAAGATTATGAATACTGCCCTATCATTACACTGGAGTCTGACTGCCATGAGTCTGTCATTAATTCTGATGATATCCCTTACTGCCTTCTGAAGCCTCTCTCTCACCACAATTCCTACACCATTTCTAGCCTGCCCTCCACCTGAGTAGTAGACTCTGGATCCCAAGCCAGGTGGCTTTGCTGCACTGCCCTTCCTTCTTGTCTCCTGGATACACAGGATGTCCAGCCTGCTCCGTATCATCATGTCATCCACTTCCAAGTGGCATCTTGTCAGTGAACCTATATTAAGCGTAGCAATTCTCAGTTCATGTTTGGCAGGTTGGTTGGTTTTATGTCCAGCTTTTGCTCAACAGAGCTGTCCCAGGTAACCCAGGCTGGGCAACTAGACCCTGGCCAGCCAGTAGCTTATTGACCCAGGGCTGCTGGGCTTTATGGCGGGCACGCACTGGCCAATAGGGGCACAACTAAGTGTTGTTTCAAAATTTAATGTAAAAAATCAGCTTGTCTACAGACTTGCAATAGCTTAGTAGCAGCAAATGTTTATTTCATGCAGAAAAATGTATGTTTATTTTCATGCAGAAAAATGTAAATAAAGTCAGCACAGTAAGTGATGCTGCCAGGTTATAGTTGTTAAAGCTACATTTCATGCAGAAAATGTAAATAAAGTCAGGGCAATAAGCAATGCTATCAGATTATAATTGTTAAAGACGCAAATGTTATTTTAAGAGCCTGATACTAAATACAATCAAAAACTTTGGCTAATCAGCTTGTACAAGAAATGAAAAAAAAGGTTTAAAAGGCCTAACTATAAAATGGACACTTCAACATTAAAGCAGGCCTTCCTTTATTTCATCAGCGACTGGAACCATGCAGAGCAAAATTTGGCAACTGTTATGTGTTTTGGTTATTTCTTAAATATTTGTTTAAAGTTAAAGCAATCATGTATGTATGTATTCATGTTTCAGTTTCATGGTAACAATTGTATAGCAGTAATAGTTTCAGTCTGTGTTCAGATAAATTTTAGTTTATTTGTGTTCAGGTAACACTGTCAAAATGTTATCATGTTTCAGACAACTGTACAATATTATTAGTTAAGATATAACATGTACCAGTTTCAGTTATGCTTTTATATGGTTTAGTTAACACTGGCAAACAATATTCTTTTGGTTTAGCTAGTTTACAGAATGTACACAGCTATTTTTAAATGTTCAGTAGATGCTAATGTAAGTATCAGTCAAGTTTCAGAATATGACAATCATATTCAGTTTTGTGTTCAGTATAGTACATTTCAGTCAAATCTTAAAATACTTCACATTATAAAGTCATTAGTTAAGGATAAAGTGACAGACTTATTTGTAACAGGCTTATTACATTATTCAGTCATTAGTTAAGGGTAAAGTAACAGAATTATTTTTGTTGCAGGCTTATTATTTAAATAATAGGTAGAGATAGTGATAGTCAAGGCCTAACAGGGCAGTCTTAATTTCTTGCTTAGATTACAGATTACAGTGCACGTTTGCAGATTGCAGTGCACTTTACATTAGTCAGGAATTAAGGACAGTAACATACAATGCAAAGGTATAGACTTAAAATACAGAAAGTATAGGTTTTAGTAAACTATTATAGCTCATAAATATTCATAAAAGTTAAAAAGGTAAGTAGCATTATAAAAAAATTTAAATAAAATGTATAAACACAAGTTAACACAAAATATGGTAATTATGTTGAAAGACCACTTATAAAGTTATCATTTTAGTGCTGATTTCAATTAGTCTTCTGAAAATAGCCATCATACTTGATAGGCTATACAATATGGGGCAGAAAAAGCTGCCAAGGAGGAGATTTCCACTATATCCAATGCAGTAAAAGAAAATTAAGGTAAAAGGTATAACAGAGGTGAGCCAAGTGGACTCAATGGTTGAGGCAACTCTGGCAAAAATCCAAAACATGCAGAAATATGCTGATAAAAGGGTACAATGCTAAGTTGTCAGTCCAGTCCTGGGAGTAGGGTTGTAAGCAGCTAATAAAGTACAACCATCAGCTACTAAGTTATGTAGGTTTTCAGGTATTTTGGCCTATCATAAGTTTTTAAAAAACCTTGGTTGCAGAGAGTGCCAATTTCAGAAAATAAATGGTACAGAATACAAATAAATTTTGCAAGACCTCTTCCTCCAGAAAAAGGGGGTTAAAAATCAAATCATAAAGTTAAAAGACTTCAATCCAAACAGGCCATAAATGCTCAAGTGACACCTAGTGGTCATAATTAAAATTGCAGGTTTACAAAATGCATTTTTTTTTTTATTTTTAGATTATAGGTCAGGTAGCATAAAGCTAAATACAGTAGTTAGCAATATAAATGTAAGGTAACTACAGAAGTAGGTCCCAGTAGACTTTCATCAGGGACCTCGGGGGAACTGTTAGATTATGGATTTCCATTTTAAAATAGTTATTAGACATTAGACAGACTAAAGGGTAAAATAAATTGTGCCACCCATTTAAATTAATTTTGCTATGCCTTTTTGTCTAACAGTGATACAGATCAATGGGATTTGGATTTTCTGAGGTGCAGCATGTCCATTAATTGTACAGCTGTGATCTAAGGACTGAGCCTTGTGGGATGCCACTAACTACTTGTTTGGAGTCTGCCATGCTCCAGCAATTCTAACCATGTGGGTTCTGAGTGTCTGTGGGTCCCCAAATATCTTTATTATGAGGTCCATGATGATCCTTTCCCATAGCTTTGCAGACCAAGCTAGTCAGGCTTATGGGTAGTTTAGGATCAGAGGATCCTCACAGGCACCACCTTTGTGGAGAGGGACCACTGTGTTGCCACTCTTTGAGTACATATCCTGTAGTAGTGTTAAGAAAATTGAGTAGTTTTTTGTTTGGGTTTAGCTCTTCTTGGAGTTCATGTAGAAGGGGGCTGTTGGGATAGATGATGCCCTTTTGGTGGGGAGAGGGGGGGGGAGGGAGAAGTTTGCACTGAACCTGTGTGCTGGATGTTGCAAATGTCTGGGCACGTGTATTTTTGTCATTTTTTTGACTAATTGAGCATATCTGGGGAATCCCACCCAGGTTCCTAACATAACTAAAGAAAGCCTTGTGATTATCCTTAGTGTCCTGTGCAATTTTAAGCTGGCCTTAGACGATTTTATGAGTGGCTAATACTGATCAGAGATGCCTTCCTTTTTTGGGATTTTGCTCTATCATGTAGTGTAGCTTCCCTCCTCTATTATATTAGTTTGTTATGGCTGGGGTCCACCAGACAGGGCGTCTGCCTTTGGAGGATTGGGTCTTGGTTTTATTTGGGATTGCATGATCCATGCATTCCTGAAGGTGTTCATAGAATGCGTTATAAAGGATTCTGCGGTCTGGGCAAGTTTTTCACTGTGGTTTTCTGGGCAGGGGTGGGGTCGGGATGTGAATATCCAGTGAGATTAGTTTATGGTCTGATCTCTTTACTAGTGAGGGACACTTCTGGTCTGGAGCATAGTGTCCCCATGTTGGTGATGATCAGGTCCAGTATGTTTTCCCCTCTTGTGGGAGTGGTAACAAGTTGTTCCATAGCATTTGAGTTTATAAATTCTAGGAACCTTTGGGCTAGGGTGTTGGAGCTAGAGTAATGCTCCCAGTCTATGTTTGGGTAGTTGAAGTCACCCAATATAATGGTGTTTGGAGAGACCTTCATATTTTCCAGTATTCTCAGGAAGACCAAGTGGGGTTCCTGTGTTTGGGAGGGTGGTCTGTAGCAGGCTATAAACTGGAAGGCAGTTTTACCCACAGTTAGTTGCACATGGATAGTCTCTGATGCCGTGCTGTGCCACCAACCTGGAGGTGTGGGTATCTTTGGAATATTGATACTCCCCTCCTTTTTGTGGTTTCGTCCAAGTTTTGGGGCCAAAAAGCATGGTATGAGGTATAACCTGGTAGTGCTGGGGTGCTCTCGAACCAGGTTTCTGTTACTGCACAGATATCGATGTTCTCCATGCTAAGGAGAGTTGCATCTTGAGGTTTAGACTTCTGGCGTTGAGTAGCATTACTCTTAATTTCTTATCCCTTGTGATACCTATGGAGGTGGGTTTGTCTTTAGCATTGCCTAAAAAGCCTAAAAGGCACTATGGGGCCCAGGGTGACAGGTGCACATGTCATCCCAGGCTGACAGGCATTGGATCCCCTTTGAATGACACCAACACTTAAGCCAATTGGTGAAATTGATCATCTTGTCTTCATATTGTGGCATCATTCTTGGTGAGGTGGCCTGGGCTACATGCTCAGAGAGCTCCTCTATGTCTCTTTTCATGTAGTCCAGGGAGGTACGTCTCAGGTCATTCACACCAGCATGGACAATGACTGAGTCATATTTGTGTTTCATTTATACATAAAAGACAGTTAAGCAGAAAGGAAAATAACCTTGCTGGTCAAGCATGGAAGACTGTTTATTAAAGAGAAAAAGATAAGCATAAAGTATGCAAGGAAAAGATCAGCTACAGAATATTCCTTAATGAAGCACATACAAAGCCTGAGACCAAGGTTAAAGAAAAGTAAACAAGGAAGCAATATAATATGCTGTGTTCAGAATAGCAGGGCAGTTAAGGTTAGTAAGTTCATTTGACCTGTTACTTCAGAGAAGATGTCTAACACTTAAGCATGAGTACAGAAAACAGATCATCTAGAGACTATGTCAGTTTACTTTGTTCAGGACAATCAGAATGATGTACAGCAATTTGAATTGTTTATCAGTACTGTTAATGAAGACAGTATACGGATATTGTGAACATTTGATAAAACCTTATTAAATGAACTACAGTATTTGGAGAATTCATTCTGAATGCACAAGACGTGGTCCATAAGGGAGAGACTGACGCCTATTCAGCATGAACTTGGGTAATTAAGAGTTTCTCAGTCTCATTGTATACAGTGTTTCCAGCTAATTATGGTACAGTACAGTATTATCAAATCTTACAATGCTTTATAAAGTATTGTGAACTGAGATTTCTTATCTAAATACATTTTTGTAAAGTGATTTGTAATACAGACATCCAAAATGTATACTGCCATATTACTTTTAGTAATTAATTTTCATCCAAGTGTTTTATTATAAAAGAACCACCCTCAGCCCCGGAGAGGAATGTTATATAATTTCTGTTCATAGTAGTATAATCTACACAGGGTAACATATACACATGTTCCAGATAAAATCATTTCCTTCAGAACTTCCTGATTTTAACAATAAAAAACACTTTTAACTTCAAAAGATGTCAGTGTATTTTCCTTCTAGTGCACTGGGATGTAGCCTAGTTTGTTTAGGTTGGGGAAACACTTGAGATTTCTGAATGTAGTTTTATTGGCTGGGGGGCTTATTCATCAGCTTATCTTGTTTTTAGTGCCTTTCTAAATTCTGTACAATTGAGTAACTCTTGGCTCAGATATACAAAGCAAAGTACTTTTATTGAATAATCACACTTTTATAAGCTGATTAAAGTACACTGCTGTATCCATATCTTTAAGTTTGTTTGTGGTAGCATTTCATACATTTTAAGTTTGTTAATGGTAGCATTTCACTCTGGACACTCCTTTACTGTGCTTTTATATAAGGAGGACTGGAATTATTCATCTAGTGGCAGTAGGTGTTCACATAGTCTATCTGAGCTGGGAAACACACAAAAGGGCTCTAAGTATTTTTTTGCACTTCTCTGCACTTAATTTGTACCATTCTGGTACCTAGATAGCATAGACTAGAATCAGACGTACTGAGTCTAGCCTGTTCATAGGTTCATAGGTTGGTACTAGGCTATCAGCCCTAGGGCCTATGCAAGCTTAGCCATAACAATTCCCTGGCTATTTCTTCCCAGACTATTTACTTCCCTGGACCCCTGTCTAGCAGGGTGACTGACGTGATCCCCGGGGTGAATTTTCTTTCTCCCATCCAATCGTCAAGGTTTCTTTTGAAGAGGGCCAAAGAGGCACTCTGCTTGACATGTATGGGTAATCTATTCCAGAGTCTGGGGAGTCTCTGGGTCAGGAACCTATCCCTCCAGCATGTTTTGTTTATTATGATGACAAGGTTTAGATCCCTGGATCGTGTGGCTCTGAGGGATTGGGATTTCTTTACGTGTAGCATGTCCAACAGCTCTGGGTTTGACATGGCCTTGTATGTTAAACAGAGATCGCCTCTGAGTAGATGATATGCAACAAAGTATAGCTGGAGTTTTTTAAGGCGGGCATCTGCTTTAGGCCTGTGATTCATTTAGTGAGGTATTTCTGCGGCCTTTCCACTTGTTGCAGATGTCTTGAGAGGTACATACCAAATGGGGCATTGTATTCTATAATGGGTCTAATGAGGGATGAGTACAGTGGGACAATGACCTCCTTTTTTCTGGATGAAAAGCCCTTAGTGAAGAGGTGTGCCACATAGAAGGATTTCCTGACTGTTGTGGTGATGTGGTTATCGAAGGTGAGACCACTGTCCATCTGTGTCCCTAAGTCTCTTATCACACTTTCAGTGTTTAGTGTACTGCCACCTATATGGTAATTCATGGGTACATGTTTTTCCCAAAGGGGATAACTATACATTTCTTGGCACTGAGCTTGAGCCCATGGCTCTGGTACCAAGCATCTGTTTCTGTAAGGCCCTTTTGTAGAGTATCCACATTATTTGGGGATTCAATAATGGCTCTCAGTTTGCAGTCACCTGCAAACTTTGTTAGCCAGAGTCCCTTAGTGTTGGCCTGAACTTCAGAAAAGTAGATGCCAAACAAGAGCAGTCCCAGGACTGAACCCTGAGGTACTCCACTTGTCACTTGTCTGGAGCTGGATTTGGAGTCGGCTACTTTTATAGTGTGGGTTCTATCAGTAAGCCAGTTAGTAACCCATTGGGTGACATAGGGATTCATGCCCAGCTTAATAAGTTTATCTATGATTCTAGAGTGGGGGGGTGGTATCAAAGGCCTTGGCAAGGTCTAGATAGGCTGTGTGGACCACCTTACCCTTGTCCATGGCTCTGGAGACTGATTCAAAGAAGTCAATCAGGTTCAGGAGACAAGATCGGCCCTTCACGAACCCAAACTGGGTGGGGTCCAGTGTTTGAAGGTTCCCAATGTCTTTGTTTATAAGTTCCATGACAATACGCTCCATGGCCTTTCAGATAAGGCTTGTCAGACTGATGGGATGGTAGTTTCCGGGATCCAAGGTGGATCCCCCTTTGTGGAGTGGGATAACTGTAGCTGTGTGCCACTCAGTGGGCATGAAACCTGAGGTGACCCTATGATTAAACATGATACTTAGGTGAGGTGCCAGTTCATATTGTAGTTCATGTAGTACACAGCCTGGGATGTCATCTGGTCCCATGGATGCTGTATTCTTAGCTTTGGAGAGTGCGTTTTTACCTGTGTGAATATTATTACCAGAATTTGGCAATCTTCCAGTATTGAGATGGGCCATTTAGGGGGTGAGAGGGGGGGTGAAGTTGGCACTGAATCGATCTGCCATGACATTGTCAATGTCCTGGGGATAAGTATATTTAATGCCATTCTGTTTTAGCTCAGAGCATATCTGAGCATTGCCATTTAGATTCTTGTCATAGTTATAGAACGCCTTGTGGTTGTCTTTGGAATCTTTGGCAATTTTATTTTTGTAACTAGCTTTGGAGGATTTTATGAGGGATCTCAGTTTATTACTAAGGCTGGTAAGGGAGTTTTTTGCATCCTGGGATTTTCCTCTTTTCTGCAACAGTTTCTTCCTTTTGTTGTAAAGTTTGTTTATGGCAGGAGACGACCAGATTGGCTTCCTTTTTTTGAATGAGAGCATCATGGTTCTATTTGGGATGGCACGATTCATGCATGAATGGATATGCTCGTACAGTGCCTTAGTGCAGGATTCAGCAGTTGAATTTTCAGTTCCCGTCTGCATGGGTGTCATGAAGTTTGTCACTTCTGACTTGAGTAGCATGAAGTTGGCTTTGGAGGAATTCTTTATGGAGGTTTCCTTACTGGGGGGTGGGGAAGGGATATGGATGTTAAGGGTGATTAGCTTATGGTCAGACCTGACTAACGAGGGGGTGACCATAGGTGTGGAGCATTGATTCCCCATGTTAGTAATGACCAGGTCTAGGATATTGGAGACCCTGATGGGACTATGGATTAGTTGGTCCAGGGTGCTGGAATTTATGAATTTCAAGAACCGTTGGGCAAAGGTGTTGGTACATGAGTAGTTTACCCAGTTAATGGCAGGGTAGATAAAATCACCCAGTATTAGGGTGTTTGGTTCTATCTTAATATTTTCCAGTATGTTTAAAAAGGAGTAGTGAGAATCTTGAGGTATGGTGGAGGATCTGTAGCAAGCTACAATTTGGATTGCAGTCTTACCTAGTGTTAGTTGCACCTGGAGAATTTCAGACGCATTGTGTTGGGCAACTAGCCTGGTGGTGTGAATATCCTTGGTGAATATTGACACTCTTTCACCTTTAGTGTTTCGGTCCTGGTTTGGTGGCCGAAAAATGTGGTAAGAGTTGTAGCCTGGTATTGCAGGGGTGCTCTCTGGAGCCTTGAACCAGGTCTCAGTTACTGCACAGATATCGATGTTCTCCATTTTTAGGAGTGCCTCGAGAGAGTGCATTTTGAGGTTTAGACTTCTAGCATTGAGTAGCATTACCTTCAGATTTTGCATGCTTGTACCTGTTGCGGTGGTGGTTTTGTCCTTTGAACTTTGCCTAAAAAAAGGCACTACAGGGGTGGCAAGAGCCTTAGCCAGTAACCTGAATCCCATGGGCGACAGGTGCAGACCATCTCTGGCAAAGCATTGTGGTCTGTCGATCATGTCGTCCCAGGCAGACAGATACTGGATCCCCTTTGAATGTCACCAGAAGCTTAGCCAATTGCTGAAGTCAATAATTTTGTCCTTATATTGTGGTATAATTTTGAGCAAAGGCAGGATGCTACTCAGGGCAAGGGTCATACCTGGCTAGGCCACATGATCCAAGAGCTCTTCCCTGTCTCTTTTCATGTAGTACAGGGAGGTACGTCTCAAGTCATTCACTCCAACATGGACAGTGACAGAGTCGTATTTGTACTTGTTGTGGAGTGACTTGAGTGCATGTGTTATGTGGCAGATCCTGGCACCTGACAGGCAGCTGACTGTAATTTTCTCCTTGTTCAACCTGGTGAGTGGGACATCAGTGTGCTGGACTATGGAGTCACCTATGACTAAAGTGTTAGGTACATTGTCTTGCCTTAGGGGCTGTTGCTGGGTGGCACACTGGTGTTGTGAACTATGTGACACTTTGGTTGTGATTGGTGTTTGTTTGCATTTCAGCTTCAGAGGTCCTTGTTGCTTCGGCAGGTTACAGGCAGCATTTTGAGGTTTAGACTTCTAGCATTGAGTAGCATTACCTTCAGATTTTGCATGCTTGTACCTGTTGCGGTGGTGGTTTTGTCCTTTGAACTTTGCCTAAAAAAAGGCACTACAGGGGTGGCAAGAGCCTTAGCCAGTAACCTGAATCCCATGGGCGACAGGTGCAGACCATCTCTGGCAAAGCATTGTGGTCTGTCGATCATGTCGTCCCAGGCAGACAGATACTGGATCCCCTTTGAATGTCACCAGAAGCTTAGCCAATTGCTGAAGTCAATAATTTTGTCCTTATATTGTGGTATAATTTTGAGCGAAGGCAGGATGCTACTCAGGGCAAGGGTCATACCTGGCTAGGCCACATGATCCAAGAGCTCTTCCCTGTCTCTTTTCATGTAGTACAGGGAGGTACGTCTCAAGTCATTCACTCCAACATGGACAGTGACAGAGTCGTATTTGTACTTGTTGTGGAGTGACTTGAGTGCATGTGTTATGTGGCAGATCCTGGCACCTGACAGGCAGCTGACTGTAATTTTCTCCTTGTTCAACCTGGTGAGTGGGACATCAGTGTGCTGGACTATGGAGTCACCTATGACTAAAGTGTTAGGTACATTGTCTTGCCTTAGGGGCTGTTGCTGGGTGGCACACTGGTGTTGTGAACTATGTGACACTTTGGTTGTGATTGGTGTTTGTTTGCATTTCAGCTTCAGAGGTCCTTGTTGCTTCGGCAGGTTACAGTTAAGGGCCTCTGCATATGTGGATTTAGTGTTGCTCTATGTGGGTGTTGGTGGTGTGGGTTTAGAAGGGCTATGTGTTGCTTGAGGTGTAGTGTGGGTGTTAACCTTCTCCTCTTGACTGTCTAGCACAATCTTGGGTGGAGAGAGCTTTGCTTCCATTTTGGCTATGTAAGTGCAACTCTCACAGGTTGTAGTGTTGGGTGGTAGGAGGAGAGGGTTGTCTGTGTACATGAGGTAATTGCTGCATTGCCCCACTATGCCCAGATTCACCAGGTGGACAGGAGAAATCACCGGAAGCTGACCCTTGGACATGCCTGGTTTGGTGCTTCTTTTTTTTTAGTTAAGCACAGGAGCTGTTTTCCCTTACCTTAGCAAGGTACTTTGGATTATAGGCTGTTTAGTGCCTACAATTAATTTCTCCTTATTAACAAGGAGAGTAGAGTGCTTGTATCAGTGCAGTATGCACTAGAGAAGTTAGATGTGAAAGTAGGTAACTTAAGTTTTACCTGTTTAAAAAGTTAAGGCTTAGTGGAGAGTTACTATTTTTAAAACAGCAAGATGGATTGAAAGGGGTGGTCACTTTTGTATTCTGGTACTATGGAATACAGTAGGATGGCCAATAAATTTAAATAGTTGAAGGGGAGGGATTTCAAAAATGATGATTTTGTGATTACTCACACAAGCCATGAAAGCAGAGAGGAAATTAGATATATGGTCAAATTAACATAAGAGGCAGGCAACTAGAAAGACAGTGGTATTTAACAAGACAACTGTAACTGGCTGGGAGGGTGGGAAAAAAAATTTCTGGCTGACTCAGAAGAGACAGAGCTGTGGTCTCTTTGGAAGTTTTAATATGCAGTTAAAGCAGAATGCAAGTAAAACACAAGGTAAAGAAAACAAACCACAGTATTCAAAATATAAAAAGGCAATAAAGTAATACAAAATACAACAAATAAAAGCAAATTAACCTTTCCTTCACAGCAAAGTGTAGCAGAATCTGGATGAGCCTTTCTGGTAAAGCTCTAAAATGTTTTATTTTACCCCTTAAATAGAAGGTTTAGTTCCTAGCTCCACCCCCTCAGTTCACAAATGATTAACCTTAAGTGACCTCTTCTCTCTTATGAATGAGTCCTTAATTGATCAGTTCTAATTTCTGGCTGACTCAGAAGAGACAGAGCTGTGGTCTTTTTTGAAGTTTTAATATGCAGTTAAAGCAGAATGCAAGTAAAACACAAGGTAAAGAAAACAAACCACAGTATTCAAAATATAAAAAGGCAATAAAGTAATACAAAATACAACAAATAAAAGCAAATTAACCTTTCCTTCACAGCAAAGTGCAGCAGAATCTGGATGAGCCTTCCTGTTAAAGCTCTAAAATGTTTTATTTTAACCCTTAAATAGAAGGTTTAGTTCCTAGCTCCACCCCCTCAGTTCACAAATGATTAACCTTAAGTGACCTCTTCTCTCTTATGAATGAGTCCTTAATTGATCAGTTCTAATTTCTGCCTGACTCAGAAGAGACAGAGCTGTGGTCTTTTTTGAAGTTTTAATATGCAGTTAAAGCAGAATGCAAGTAAAACACAAGGTAAAGAAAACAAACCACAGTATTCAAAATATAAAAAGGCAATAAAGTAATACAAAATACAACAAATAAAAGCAAATTAACCTTTCCTTCACAGCAAAGTGTAGCAGAATCTGGATGAGCCTTTCTGGTAAAGCTCTAAAATGTTTTATTTTACCCCTTAAATAGAAGGTTTAGTTCCTAGCTCCACCCCCTCAGTTCACAAATGATTAACCTTAAGTGACCTCTTCTCTCTTATGAATGAGTCCTTAATTGATCAGTTCTAATTTCTGCCTGACTCAGAAGAGACAGAGCTGTGGTCTTTTTTGAAGTTTTAATATGCAGTTAAAGCAGAATGCAAGTAAAACACAAGGTAAAGAAAACAAACCACAGTATTCAAAATATAAAAAGGCAATAAAGTAATACAAAATACAACAAATAAAAGCAAATTAACCTTTCCTTCACAGCAAAGTGTAGCAGAATCTGGATGAGCCTTTCTGGTAAAGCTCTAAAATGTTTTATTTTACCCCTTAAATAGAAGGTTTAGTTCCTAGCTCCACCCCCTGAGTTCACAAATGATTAACCTTAAGTGACCTCTTCTCTCTTATGAATGAGTCCTTAATTGATCAGTTCTAATTTCTGCCTGACTCAGAAGAGACAGAGCTGTGGTCTTTTTTGAAGTTTTAATATGCAGTTAAAACAGAATGCAAGTAAAACACAAGGTAAAGAAAACAAACCACAGTATTCA
Source organism: Protopterus annectens (assembly GCF_019279795.1). NCBI lineage: Eukaryota > Metazoa > Chordata > Ceratodontiformes > Protopteridae > Protopterus > Protopterus annectens. Next base: position 1,674,952,323 of record NC_056741.1, read on the forward strand.
AAATATAAAAAGGCAATAAAGTAATACAAAATACAACAAATAAAAGCAAATTAACCTTTCATTCACAGCAAAGTGTAGCAGAATCTGGATGAGCCTTTCTGGTAAAACTCTAAAATGTTTTATTTTACCCCTTAAATAGAAGGTTTAGTTCCTAGCTCCACCCCCTCAGTTCACAAATGATTAACCTTAAGTTACCTCTTCTCTCTTATGAATGAGTCCTTAATTGATCAGTTCTAATTTCTGCCTGACTCAGAAGAGACAGAGCTGTGGTCTTTTTTGAAGTTTTAATATGCAGTTAAAGCAGAATGCAAGTAAAACACAAGGTAAAGAAAACAAACCACAGTATTCAAAATATAAGAAGGCAATAAAGTAATACAAAATACAACAAATAAAAGCAAATTAACATTTCCTTCACAGCAAAGTGTAGCAGAATCTGGATGAGCCTTTCTGGTAAAGCTCTAAAATGTTTTATTTTACCCCTTAAATAGAAGGTTTAGTTCCTAGCTCCACCCCCTCAGTTCACAAATGATTAACCTTAAGTGACCTCTTCTCTCTTATGAATGAGTCCTTAATTGATCAGTTCTAATTTCTGCCTGACTCAGAAGAGACAGAGCTGTGGTCTTTTTTGAAGTTTTAATATGCAGTTAAAGCAGAATGCAAGTAAAACACAAGGTAAATAAAACAAACCACAGTATTCAAAATATAAAAAGGCAATAAAGTAATACAAAATACAACAAATAAAAGCAAATTAACCTTTCTTTCACAGCAAAATGTAGCAGAATCTGGATGAGACTTTCTGGTAAAGCTCTAAAATGTTTTATTTTACCCCTTAAATAGAAGGTTTAGTTCCTAGCTCCACCCCCTCAGTTCACAAATGATTAACCTTAAGTGACCTCTTCTCTCTTATGAATGAGTCCTTAATTGATCAGTTCTAATTTCTGCCTGACTCAGAAAAGACAGAGCTGTGGTCTTTTTTGAAGTTTTAATATGCAGTTAAAGCAGAATGCAAGTAAAACACAAGGTAAAGAAAACAAACCACTGTATTCAAAATATAAGAAGGCAATACAGTAATATAAAATACAACATATAAAAGCAAATTAACCTTTCCTTCACAGCAAAGTGTAGCAGAATCTGGATGAGCCTTTCTGGTAAAGCTCTAAAATGTTTTATTTTACCCCTTAAATAGAAGGTTTAGTTCCTAGTTCCACCCCCTCAGTTCACAAATGATTACCCTTAAGTGACCTTTTCTATCTTATGAATGAGTCCTTAATTGATCAGTTCTAATTTCTGGCTGACTCAGAAGAGACAGAGCTGTGGTCTCTTTTGAAGTTTTAATATGCAGTTAAAGCAGAATGCAAGTAAAACACAAGGTAAAGAAATCAAACCACAGTATTCAAAATATAAAAAGGCAATAAAGTAATACAAAATACAACAAATAAAAGTTATTGATACACGTGAGCACTAAACCAGCTATCTTGCTTTAAGAAGGCTCCCTGCACTCTTGTGGCAGAAGAGTGTAGATCCAGTCTTGTCTTAGCTGGGGATTGCTCAGCAGAAACCTCCCAAGCTTCCCTACTGTACTATGGGGAACTCATTTGAGCACTGAGCAGCATTGCCATACTTATCATCCATAGCCTTCAATAGAACAAGCACCTTTGTTAGTCCTAGTGCAAAAACTGGTCCAACTAGCCCACTTTTTTCCTTATAGTGCAAATGGTAGAAACCTCTGCTATAATGGACAATAAGTTTCCTATCATTTCACTGGCCATCCTGATTGACCTGGACATCCTGAGGCAATGTAGTAATTAACTCATTAACTCAGGATGAGTAATGAGAAAGTAACAGTTAGCTGCTTGTCAGTTGCCAGGATCCACCACATAACGCATGCACTCAGGTCTCTCAACAACAGGAACAAATATGACTGCCATTGTACATGTGGTTTGAATGACTTGAGATATACCTCCCTGGACTACATGAAAAGAGACATGGAGGAGCTCTCAGATTATGTAGCCCAGGCAGGTATGACCCTAGTCCATGAGCAGCATCTTACCATCACCCAGAATGATACCACAGTACAAGCAGAAAATGATTGATTTCAACAATTGGCTAATTTTCTGATGTCATTCTAAGGGGATCCAGTATCTCAAGGAAACACAAACAGCATGACCAACTAGTGAACGCAAAACAAAAACAAAGCCAGGTACAGTCCGGCACCCCAACACTTTAATTAAAAACAATAAACTGATGAAACTAGCAAATGTAACAAGAATAAGAATAAAAATGTCGAAACACTGACAATTGAAGTCAGATTAAGCACTTTTCATCTAGTATAATAACTAGACTTCTTGTTACATTTCCATTGCCAGAGATGGCCTGCATCTGTCACCCCTTGGCTTCCGGATACTGGCCAAAGCTCTTGCCACCCCTATAGTGCCTTTTTTAGGCAGTGTTCCAAAGACCAACTTACCACCATAACAGCTACAAACAAATGCAAACTGAGGGTCATGCTGCTCAATGCTAGAAGTCTAAATCTCAAAATGCACTCATTTGAAGCACTCCTTAAAATGGAGAACATCAACATTTGTGCTGTAACAGAGACCTGGTTCAAGGCAGCAGAAAACACCCGTGCAGTACCAGGCTATAACTCATTCCACACCTTTCAGACCCAGAACTTGGACCGAAGCTCAAAGGCAGTGGTGTTTCCATGGTCATAAAGGATGTACACACATCCAAACTGGTCACCCAACATAACGCATGAGAGATACTTCAGGTGCAGCTAATATTGGGTAAGACAGCAATTCAGGTCGTAGTCTGTTATAGGTCCCCAACCATGTCCCAAGACTCACAATCCACATTCCTAAACACCCTGGAGAATATTAGGGTCCAACCTAGCACTCTCATACTGGGTGACTTCAACTACCCCTCCATTAACTGGGAAAACTACTCATGTACCAATACACTTGCCCAATGTTTCCTGGAATTCATTAATTCATAATTCATAATTCATTTTGTCAGCACAGTGGTGCAACGGTAGCATTGTCGCCTCACAGCAAGAGGTTCTCTAGTTCAGTTCTCAGCTGGGGTTCCTTCTGTGTGGTGGAGTCTGCATGTCCTCCCTGTGTTCATGTGAGTTTCCTCCGGGTGCTCCGGTTTCCTCCCACATTACAAAGACATGCATCTGGAGTGTTTCTTCCCAGGCATCTGCTGAAAATTGGCTTTGTTCCAAGTTGGACTTTCCCGGTTAACAAATGTTAAATAAAATAAATAAATAATAAAAAATGCCAATGCCCTGGACGAGCTCGTTCTTACCCCTATAGAGGTAGCAACATCCTTGACCTGGTCATTACTAACATGGGCGACCATTGCTCTACACCAATAGTCAACTCCTCCCTGGTTACATCTGACCACAAACTAATCACCTTGGAAATCCACACCCCCCTGCAAAGGTAACCACCATGAAAAACTTCTCCAAAGCTAACTTTGGGCTCCTAAAAAGAGAGATGGCTAACTTCACGGCACCCAGGAAAATGGAGAATAGTTGCATTACCACCAAATCATACAGCAATGTACTGTATGAACACGTACACATATGTATGGATCTTGCCATACCCAATAGAACCAAGATGGTCTCTTCCAAAAAAGGAAGCCAATCTGGTGGTCACCTGCCATAAACAAACTCTACAACAGAGGGAGGAAACTGATGCGGAAAAAGGTGAAGTCCCAAGACTGGAAAAACTCCCTTATCAGCCTCAACAAAAAGTTGAGATGCCTCATTAAATCCTCTAAAGCTAGCTATGAAAACAGAATTGCGGCAGATAGTAAAGACAACCATTAGGCCTTCTATAGTTATGTAAAGAATATCCACGTCAATACCCAGATTTGCTCTTAGCTACTGCACAATGGTACTTCCTATACTGAGTCGATAGATATTGCTGATATACTGGCCGACAGATTCAGTGCCAACTTTACCCTTCACCCCCCAACAAAGGACCAACCACAATACCAGGAGATTGCCAGGCACCCAGTACTACTGCTACACAAGTTAAAACAGCACTGTCTAAGGCCAGGAATACAGCTTCTATGTGACCTGACAATATCCCTGGCTGTGTTCTACATGAATTACAGATTAAACTGGCACCTCACCTGTTCAATCACAGCCTCCCCTCAGGCTTTGTCTATACCGAATGGTGCAATGTTATAGTCATCCCTCTCCACAAAGGAGGAGTGACTACAGACCCTGGGAACTATCACCCATTAGCCTGACAAGTCTGATATGCAAAGCTATGGAATGAATCATCATGAACCTAATAAACAAAGATATAGGGACTCTCCAAACTCTGCATCCCACACAGTTTGGCTTTGTAATGGGTAGATCATGCCGGCTCAACCTGGTCGACTTCTTTGAGTCAGTCACCAGAGCTGTGGATGAAGGCAAGGTGGTTCATACAGCCTACCTTGATCTGGCCAAGGCCTTTGATGCCATTCCCCACTTAGGAATCATAGAAAAACTCACTAAGTTAGGCATCAACCCCTAGATCACTAGGTGGGTTGCAAACTAGCTCAGAGATCGAACGCAGTGTAAAAGTAGCTGACTCCAAGTCAGACTGCCGTCCAGTCAAAAGGGGGAGTCCCACAGGGATCAGTCCTGGGTCCTCTCCAGTTTGATAACTACTTCTCAGAAGTCCAGGCCAACATGAAGGGACTCTGGCTGACAAAGTTTGCAGACGATTGCAAGTTGGGAGCCATTATTAACTCCTCAAGTGATGGTGACATCCTACAGAAAGGCCTCATTGAGACCAGCAACTGGTGTCAGAACCATGACCTTAAGCTCAATGCCAAAAAATGTGTCATCATCTCCTTTGGGAAAAACCCAGTTCCCATGAGTTACCACATCGATGGTAGTCCACTGATCACAGAAGGTGTTTTAAGAGATCTGGGAACACAGGTTGACAGCAACCTCTCTTTTGACCACCACATTGCCACTGTGGTCAGAAAGTCCTTCTATGTGACACATCCCATTACTAAGGGTTTTGCATCCAGGAAGAAAGAGGTCATTGTCCTCTACTCTTCCCTCATTAGGCCAATCTTCGAGTACAATGCCCCATTTGGCATGTACCTCACTAGACACCTGCAACAACTGGAGAGGCCACAAAAGTACCTCACAAAGAGGATCCTAGGCCTTAAACACTTGTCCTATATGGACATACTGAAAAACACCAACTATTCTGTCTCTCATATCGCCTACTTAGAGGCCGTCTCTTCTTGACTTACCAAGCCATGTCTAACCCAGCTCTGTTAGAAATGCTACATCTAATAAAATCCCAATCCCTCTGTACCACACTCTCCAGAGACCTCATCCTCATTACCACAATCAACAGAATGTGCCAGACGGACAGGTTCATAACCTGGAGACTACCCATGCTATGGAATAGACTTCCCATACATGTCAAGCAGAGCACCTCACTGGCTCTCTTCAAGAGAAATCTTGATGAGTGTATGGGAAATAGAAAATTCACCTCGGGGATCACTCCAGTGGCTCTAATTGACAGAGGCACTGGAAACTAAGGTCGGGTGGCACAATGCCCGGGTAATCCTATGGGCTAGACTTGTAAAGGCTTTAAGACCATTAGCCTAGCACACACCTATGAACCTATGAACCATTATATACTCACAACCACTTACTCCTAAGTCAAAAAAATACCCTATGTGAGAAAAGTAATTACATTGTGAAATTGGAATCAGTTATCTCACAGAACAATAAACTGGACATCAAACAAGTTCCCAGCACACACACTTCACCTTTCACACAAAATAAGGTTATGACACATAAACCCACATATGTGGAGATACTTACTAGAAGCCTACCAAAAGATCAGAGACCTCCCAAATGTAAACCACTTGCACACACTGCTATGCAAATAGAAACCACTACACATAATAATACATACACCAGTGTCTCAGTAAATAAACCCTTAATGCAAAACACCACAAAACCTAATATCTTGGTCATAGGTGGCTCCATGGTGAGACACACAGATATTCTCCTAAACAGGCTGGTCAAGGAGAAGGTCATTTTCAGCTGCCTGTCAGGTGCCAGGCTCCGTCAAATCACATATGCACTCAAGTCACTCAACAACAAATATTGTTGTAACTATGCCATAGTTCATGTTGGGGTTAATGATTTGAGATGTACCTCTCTGGACTATATGAAGAGAGCCATGACTGAAATTTCAGATTATGTGTCCCAGGCAGGTGTGACCCTAGCCCTAAGCAGCATTCTACCTTCACCCAGGATGATGCACCAATATAAACAAAAAATGGTCGAGTTCGACAATTGGTTAGCTTGTGGTGTCAGTCCAGGTGGATTCACTATCTGTCAGCCTGCGAAGACACAGTCAACAGGCCATGCTGCTTTGTCAGAGATGGTCTGCACCTATCTCCTGTAGGCTTTTAGATACTGGCAAAGGTCCTTGCCTCTCCATAATATCTTTTTTAGGTAATGTCATAACAACAGAATTTCCAATGTAACAAAATGCACTTGAGACAAACTCATTTTTACTGTAGCTGCTGCCAGGAATGGGCCTGCTGGAACATCTGCTTAAATGCTCATAACTAAGTATTTCATTACAGTATATACTTGAATGTATCTGTATACACAAAGCATGCAGATATTCTATACTGATTTGCTCACATTAAATCATTGATATTCTTCTCCTGCTGATGGAAAAAAAGCAGTATAGCTATAAATGTTTAAGTCCAGCTACTTGCTGCATAAATAGTAAATGCTCTGAAGTTGTTGAAACACATTACTAATTTACTATCAAAGCATAAACCCTGCTGATTTATCTGCTTATTCATGAATGTCTGAAGAAAATACAGCTTAAGAATATTTTGTCTTTTAATATAACAAATAAGGAAGAAGTCACTTGAGATATATTTCTAGATCATGATAGTCTCAAAAATTGCCATTGCTTTTTATTTATTTATTTATTTACTTATTTTATTTGGTGTAGCAATGAAAGCAATTCCTGAAATATCCATGCATTTCAGTTTACCGAAAGCTATCCCACAGCAAAAGCTTATGAAAATCTTAGAAACCAACATACAATCCCCCGGATTCTGTATGCCTTGCATAGTGTGCAGGATTAGTGCAGGAGCTCTAGCAGGCAATATGTCTGCCATGCGATCCAGGAACAGCCTGCTGGGGCGTGCACGAGCGCTCCTGTTCTAGTCCTGCACGGACTAAGCTCCTGTATGCAAATCACCCCATTTGCAGGAGAACTCCATGCAAATGAGGTGAGTTTGCAATCCAGGAAGCTTGCAACCGGCCGTGCAAGACTAGTGCAAACTGTAGAAATGTACTCGGTTAGTAACCGAATACATTTCTGCAAAATCCAAAACAGAGCTGTGACAGCTCCAAATAAAGGCTACATATCAGTCAGGAAGCATGCCAATGGTCAAATATAAGGCCATTGACATTGCAAACAACATAAAAAATAAAAAAAACAACTTTTATTTTTTTAGCCGATCTCAGCTGTTTAAGAGTAGGGCTGCAGCGCGCAAATGGGATAGGGGGGAAAATAAAATAATCCTAAAATAAGCATTCTAACTAAAATCACTATTCTGTCATGCAAGTCAATGGCAGGCAGAAGACAACCTGGCCAGTGAGTAGGGTTGCTAAGGGGGGGGGGAGGCTCAGTGTGAGACATGTAACTATGCATTAGCAGGCAATCCTATGCAAATGAGGGGAATGATAGTGAATCCCAGTTTTCCCCCAGCATGCTAGTCAGGTCCCAATATTGTAAGAGTAGGAAAAGCTTGGTGCAAGCCTAGGAGTTAGCTGACATCATGGGGGGTTGTCAGGCATACTGTAAGCAGATTGGAGCCCTGTGGTTCAGGTTTGCGCCTAGCTAAGCACAGCTAAGCAAGGGGGTGTGTCTGACTCTGCCTAGCACTCTGTACATTGCCTTAGTGGGTGTGTGTGCCGTGCACCAGGTTTTAAAGGAAGAAAAAAAGGTTAAACCAGGAAATAGCAGCACTGTGCACATCTGAGCACTCTGTTTGGATGGTGCGCCCCCGGACTTAAACAGGAAGGCAATGGGAAGGGAAAACAGCAGGAGGAAGGTAATCAAGGAGAACTAGCATAGCTGGCAGGTGAAATGTATCAGAATCAGCCAATTACACAGGCAGCAGACCAGCCCAGCCCAGAACACTACTATAAACTATGCAAACACCTTTCCCTCTGGTTTTTCCCCACTCTACACCACCGGTGTAAACAAGTGTGGAACCTTTAACACTCACAACAGCAAAATGATAGGGGCTGCAATAGCTATCATACAACAACGTGTGGAGGAGGCTGAGGGTGGTGAGGATGTGAATGCTGTTGACCAACCCACAGTGAGGAGACGGAGAAGAGTGTACAGACCCAGGGTATCCTGCCAGGGGCTACATGAGCTGGAGATAGTGGAGTGCTATAGGGTGGACAGGGACCTCCTACAGAAAATTGTTGAGCTGTGCCGGCCACGCCTTACACACAGAACTAACAGAGGGGAAACCATCCCAGTGTATACCAAGGTATGTGTAAGCCTAAGAATACTAGCTACAGGTACCTTCCAAAGGCCAACTGGAGATATGATGGGGATCTCACAGGCATCAGCATCCAGGGTACTCCTCCAGTTCCTGGATGCCATGTCAGCACATGTCGGTGAGTATGTATATTTCCCCAACACCCGTGAGGCATTGGCCAGCAATATGCAACTTTTCCACCTAATAGCAGAATACTCTGAGGTAGTGGGTGCTATAGACTGCATGCACATATGCATCACAGCACCACCCGGTAAACGTGGTAGGGTCTACATCAACCGCAAGGGCTTCCCCTCCATCAACTGCCAGGTCATGTGCAATGCCCAGTGCATAATAATGAATGTGTGTGCTGGCTGCCCTGGAAGCTATCATGATTCCCACATCTGGCATCTGACGCAGCTGAACCAGAGATTTGCCAATGCGGACATCCCTCACGGTCACCTAGTGGGGAATGCTGGATACGCACTGGAGCCGTGGCTGATGACACCCATCAGAAATGCACACACACCCGAACAAGAACTCCATAATGAGGTACATGCACAGACCAGAATTATAGTAGAGCATGTGTTTGGGATGCTCAAGTTACAGTTCTAGTGCCTGGACAAATCTGATGGAGCCTTGCAGTACTCACCAGCTACATGTACCCAAATTATCCTCGTATGTGCCATGCTACACAATATGATCCTGTGGAAACAGCTGCAGCAGGAACAGCACAGGTCAGGGCCACACAGCCCCCCAACATTGCCAAGGCCTGTACAGGCACAGAGTGACTTGGACGAGGAACAACCTGAGCCTTCCCCAGTAGGCAGAAGGAGGCATGCCCAGTATGCCCTGGCCTTGGCAAAGAGACATTGCATAACACATACACTGACACAAGAGGGACACAGGGAATAACACCTCTCTCTGACTCTCACATACAGTAAAAGGGATGCCAAAGATTACACTACCTGTACTCATCCATGTGCAGGGAGTGTACTATGTGCATCTGACATAGGTAGCTCTGCAGCACCACCCTCAACACTGGGACACCCACAAGGTAAGTGACTCACACATGCCAGTCAGGGGGGTTCACATACCCAACAATAGTCACAGCCAGCAGGACAGGTGTAGACAAACACAAACAAAGGCTGTGCTATGGTCTCTGAATGATGCCTATGGGTAACCTCCCCCCAGGCCTACACAGACAGACAACAGCAGGTCAGGCAGTGGGATATTAGTTATGAAGGGTAGGAAGTCAGAAGCTAATATGTAGGTAAATCAAAGCTAAGATCTGTAGTACACTGGTATGCTTCTAGTCAGCATGATAGGTAAGAATACAGAATGAAATGGAGTATCTGACATAACAGTTCAGTCATAGCAAATGTGTACAAGTGTCCGGGGTGCCCCCCCATCCTATGTAGTAATGTAATAACAGTCAGGTGTGCCCCACCAATCCTGTGTAGAAATGTAGAAATAGTCAGATGTGCCCCCCATCCTACGTAGAAATGTAGTAACAGTCAGGTGTGCCCCCCCAATCCTGTGTAGAAATGTAGAAATAGTCAGGTGTGCCCCCCCATCCTACTTAGAAATGTAGTAACAGTCAGGTTTGCCCCCCCAATCCTGTGTAGAAATGTAGAAATAGTCAGGTGTGCCCCCCCCATCCTACGTAGAAATGTAGTAACAGTCAATGCCAAATGATCGACGGATACCTTGCAGAAACAGTATGTTACCTGTAAGCGTACAACACAAAGGTCAGCACTGCAGTATAAACTACCTGGACTCGATCCACACATTCAATACAGACGGGCATACTGGGCATGCTCACACACTTAGAGAAATCAGGGTAATGTCAGAGAAATGAAGGCAATGTCAGTCAACAACATACTGAAAGGTCATACTGGGCATGCTCACACACTTAAACACATGAAGGCCATGTCTGCAAACACCAGTGGACCATACATATCTGGCAGTTGCAGATGTTAGTGCAGACACTCCTCAGTATGCACCACACATGCTTTGCACACATAGTGGACAGGAATACAGACCTATATCTAAGGACAGCACACTATAATAAGCCAGAGGTAGACATACATAGATGTGTGGATGAGGGTGACTGTGACAAGGAGCCATCCAGGCCTGCCCCACCCAGCACACAGCCAAAGGGCCACAACCACATGAGGCTCAGATGTCACTCACTGTAGATACTAGCTACGGGATCTGTCAGCATTACAGACTAAGTGGTGCATGTGCTAGCTGTACAACATGACTGTACAAGGAAGTAGTCATCTATCAGTTGTATACACGTACCTGTGAAATATGACCCTGTGGTGTGTCAACCTCTAGATGAATGGGTTATGGCCAATGCACACACACTGCCCTCCCCATAGCCCTACTATGACAAGCCTGCTGAGGTCATCCACTGTGAAATACACCTGTGAGGGAGTTGTAGCCCAGTACTCTCCGTGGCATGTCCCATAACTGCATACTGCTATAGTGCAATAAACTAGTTAGGTAGGAGTTCCAAGCCCAACTCTGTGTGTGTGTGTGTGTGTGTGTGTGTGTGTGTCTGTGTGTGTGTGTCTGTGTTTGTCATTCATATCCTGTGTGGTGGTGGTTGTTCGTGTGTAACAACTAGACTCAATGTGGAGCGGGTTTTGCAAACTTCTTATATGGTGGGCCAAGTATATATCACAATGTCCACCATACATGCATAACATATGTGAAATAGCCAAGAGGCTGGGGTGCAAATCCATACCCCTAAATGTGACACCAATGACAGCTGAACAACATTAGCAACCCTTGTATTACCCAGGGTACACTCTCAAAACATGTCTCATACACACACACACACACACACACACACACACACACACACACACACACACACACACACACACACACGCACACACTTGCCTAGGCAACGGCCGCTATGTTGGTAGTACCCTGCATATTGCCCACTGATAGTAACCATGGTGTGATTGTAGTGGGCTACAGAGGGCATGGCACCCTGTCCATCAGTCTAATAGGCATGTACATGCTGACAGTGCACCACCCCCATGTTCCCCACTGGACACCTGCAACACCTGTGGTGCCATCAAATGTGACTCACAAAGGACATAACATGCCTGAAACACAAGCCCTGTATGGACAAATGCCACTGACACTAGGGAATACTGGTATCATGCTATCAATGTAGGTGCAGGGCCAACCAGCTGTCCATGAGCAGTTCCCGCCACATGAGGCCAGGACTGGCACATCTGATGATAATGATCTGTGAACACAACATGGGCCAGACAGCCCGGGTACAGTTTCACATGTCACTGTACATGCATGTGGGAGGTGTGCACATCCCAGACACTGTCCATATCATGGATAAAGGAACACATACATGGCAAGCAATGCACAGCGTTGGCCACATGCAATAGTCACACAGGTGACTGGATGGTGAATACAATACCCACCTGTGTGGGCAACTCCAAACATTACACCCCTGAGCCATAATTCAGACCATTGTCATGTGGCCTGATGCCAATGTATACCCATCATCTAGCCTTGTATAGCCATCTGGCACTGTCAACCACAACACACCCATGAAGCAGTGCACACATGCATGTCAGTACTGGCATCCATGTCTGTGTGTGTGGTGTATGATGTGTATGACCACATTCACACTCACTACAACCCCCATTGGCATACTGAAGCATGCTGTCTGATGTCAGACACCTCCACATACCCTTTGCACATTTAACCTCTGTATGACCCCTATGGTGCATGTGATACCTGCACAGTACTGTGTTGTGGCAAGCCCACTAGTAATGAGTTGTATTCCTGGCCCTGCCAAGTGCAACAATGTGTGCATCCCTGTGAGAGTGTGGCTGTGTTGACGTTGACAGCTGTTCATGCGGGCAGGCACAGGTACTACACCTACCACATAGCTACCATATCCCTGTTTCAGATGTCACTCACTATCATCTATACATTATGAGGGCTCCCCAACATGTAACATATGTGGCACATCCAATAACTGCATGGACATGTGATAGCACTGCATAGTTGTTGGGGGTTTGATACCCTCTACTGGTAGGTGTGTGACACAAACATGCGTATGTTTTACTCTCCCACCCCTCCCTGGCTTTTCTGTGCCTCTTGTCTGCCTTTCTTACTCCCTCTCTGGTGGATGTGGAGACTTACACCTGCTTTGCTTAGGCAGCAGCATGTGCATTTTAAGTGATGCTCAGGATCAACTGATGGTCTCTGCACTAGTTGCAGCCCTCCTCCAGCTAATTGCATGTGGAACAGCTGTGGTAACATTCCCATAGCCAATTGCATGGAAACATACACCAATATCTAGGAACATCATGTTGGTGTTGGGCCTTTCATTCACTGTGAACAGGAACTTGATTGTTTGCTTGGCAAACAGCATCTCTGACGGATTGGGGTTTACCTCTAACAACATACACTGTGGAAACAGGCCAACACACAGGAGGGGGATGTGCCTGACCTGACTATAGACTGTAAGTGCTGTTATACTGCATTTGCAGTAATGGTGGTTTAACAGGGTGTGAGTGGATATGGCTGTCCTACATGTTTACATACCTGCCATGTCAGTGCTATGTTAATGAAAGAACACCCATCTGTAGGGCCATCTGCAGACTGGCCAGTGTGTGGTGCCCTTTGTTCCAGGTGTTACCCAGAACTGCAGAAGGTGGTGTGAGGATTGCAGTCTGTAGATTGTGACAGCCATGAGAGTTACTGACTTCATAACCCTCAAAGGACATATGGTGCAACAAACCCTGTTATAACAGTAATGTATGAAGTTGTCACAGCAACATGTCAATATTGGCATTGTGTATGTGCCTCCAGCCACAATCCTGACAACATTTGTACATATGTTATGCAGTAAGGGGTGCATATGCACTGTACACCATAATTAGTGACATCATCTCTGATAACAAGCCAGTGAGATATCAGACTGCTACACATGTAATGTATAGTAGGGGTTATATTTTATGACATAACCTGGACATTCTGTGGTTTTGTGTACAGTACTGAGGTCTGTGTACTTATGGTGATTGTTGGCGGTGTGTGGATTGTTAATTTGTACCTTGGTCTGTGTACAGATTTGTAGTAGATGTTATTGTTCTTGGTCCTGTTCTGTCTGATGTTACATGCTGCTCCACTGTATGTTACCCTATCGGCTTACATGTTTGTAGGGCCATACATGCACATGTCCCATACCACAGACAGGCAGTGGACCACACTGTGTAGTGGCTCAGTGTATGTAAGTTAGTGTGTGGGTGGCACATAAGAGGTTGGTGTTGAACAGATAGTCCATACACTGTAATAATACGCTAGCATGCCATATGTAGCTGTGGCTGTGTTCACATTGGTTGTGGTGATGCACTTACACACGGGTGTATGTCACTCTGTGCTGTGGCATGCCTGTAGAGCCTGCTAGCTATGTCCAGGTACATGTGCATTCTTCCATAGGAAATGTAGGCAAATGTTGAGCTGGTCTGCCTGTAGCCTGCACAGTGCTTTGTTACATGCCTAGCAGCTTAGTGTACTTACCCAGTGAGATGTAATGTCCAGTTACTTGCCAGATGTACTGCTGCCAGGCCACCATAACAGTCATGTATGTCAGACAGAGCAGTGAGATGCTGCACAGATGTATGTCAATATCTAGTGGGTGGTATGTGGTGATGGCACCTCCTTACCAGTGGTTATTATGTGGCAGGACAGACAGGGATGTGTGAATGCATAGCCTATGAGGGCAATGTATAACAGTAGTTATGTGTTATACCCATTTACATGGCTGTTAACATTCACATTGTTAGGATTGGTCCACATGTCTTGCACTAAGGGGTTATGTGTATACCTCTGGACTGTCCAGAGTGTATCAGACTGTCCACATATATTGGCCATTATCTCTGCTGTAGTCCACAGGAGCATTGCATGCTAGCAGTGGTACTGTACTGTGATGTCCTTAGGATGTTTGTCAGTCGCCAATAGCACACATGTTAAGAGCAGATGTGACCTCCCACACACGCCATGTCTGTGAAGACAATCCCTATTACAGTAGCAATACTCTGCAAGTATACCTGCTATACATACGTGACATCCCCTTGCACTACAAAGTTGCGACTACAGGGGCTGAGGTAGGGCTACACTCCATGTTCAGGACATATGGTGATAATATATGTACATATACGTATCCAGATATCTATATAGACATGCAGATATACATATTGACATACATAGATGGATATGTATATGTACATAGATATACAAATAAACACCCAGATATATACATATACAGATAGAGATACATATGCAAATATACGCATGGATATCTACATATATTCTGACAGTGGTAGCTATATCAGAATAGATATGTAGGCACATATAGTTATTGATATCTACATATATACCAACATAACTAGGCATATCTATACACATAGGATATGCATACATATATAGCTATATATACATATATCTATATATACATATACGTATATCTATGTATACATATATCTATATATACATATATGTATATGGGAGAGCTACAGAATTCTGAAAGCCCGAAGTCCTGAAGACCATCAGGAGTAAGCTGCCTTAAGGCATATGGATGTACATTACCATACAATCCACCTTGTTTAAATGCAGGCCTACTCCCACATGCCATACAGACTGTTCTGTTTGTCAGTGTGCTTGTGATGGTGTCAGTTGTGCCTTGTTATGTAACAGTTACATCCCAGTGTGTCACTTGAGGTCTTTACCCCATAGGGATTGTCTACAGAGTGTAGACAGAGGCTGCAGAACTATACACCTGCATTACTTACCATTGATTCTTTGGTATCCTGTGGCCCAGTTTGTCTTTACTATTGTACTACTTGATGGCCTTGGCTTGGACAGCAACATTTGTTAACTTTTCCAGACTACTGTATTAGTATAACTGTTTCACAGTTGCATTACTCAGTGTATATGAACGTCCGTGTCTAAACAGCTATATGACATGGCATATACAGCTGTAATAGTACACAAATAAAGCTTTCCCATTTATGCACACCTGTGTGTTGTGTTATATCCTTTGATATCTCTGTGGGTATATGTTGCAGGCAATGAATGTCATTTGTATGGGTGGCTCATACAGTCTCCAGTTGGTAAGGTGGTAACTGTAGGAATAGTGGCTGTTCAATATTGTGTGCACGTACTACATATGTAACTTACTGTATCTATCTCTGCATGTGTATGTGTAATTACATACATATGTGTGTGTGTGTGT
Organism: Protopterus annectens; assembly: GCF_019279795.1. Classification (NCBI taxonomy): domain Eukaryota; kingdom Metazoa; phylum Chordata; order Ceratodontiformes; family Protopteridae; genus Protopterus; species Protopterus annectens. Next base: position 1,674,968,170 of record NC_056741.1, read on the forward strand.
GTGTGTGTGTGTGTAGATATATATATATATATATATATATATATATATATATATATATATATATATATAGATATATGTATGTCTGTGTCTGCATATATGTGTCTGTGTATATGTATCCTAGGGATGCCCATGTCGTGTCTGGTCCTGGTTATGGGATCTGTAACACTTGATAGTGTATTGCAGGGGGGACGTGTTTGGCTGTGGGGGAGTATACCTATTCATACAAGATATATATTGTTTGGGGCCTCTCAACCCCATTAACATTGCATATGGACATATGTTTTTATTTCCCCATGTTATCTACAGATGTATATCCATATATACCTATACCTATATATATATATATATATATATATATATATATATATAGAATATATATCTGCTGACATATATATAACCTGCCATATATATTTGGATATATAGATGTAGACATACATATCTATAGATGTAGGCATTTGCATGTATATATGTTTATATATATATATATATATATATATATATATATATATATATATATATGTATTGCTACATATATAGATATGTTGTACCTGTTTAGATATTAATATATTTACACACACAGATACATCTAAATTTTGGAATACATTCTCTGTATTGTTGAATGACTGGGCTGGATGATATGTAGTTGAAAACATGAGGGTTATGTATATCTAACATGGCTTAGTGGTAAATCACTTTGGCTATGGTATGCAGGGTACTGGGTTCATGACTTGCAGAGGCTGATTATTTTGTTGCTGGGCAGAACATGGGCCGTTGGATACAGAGTGATTAAGGCACTTTAAAGCAGTTGTAAGCAGGTTTGTGTGGGTTTGCGTGGAGGTAAGCACTGCTAACTTCCGGTTACTGTTTCTTATACTCAGCTTCTAAATTGCTTAACCTGTATAGGCATTACTTACCCCTGTGCAAACAGGCTTAAACCCACTTACTGCTGCTTAAAAGTGCTTACTTTGGCTTACCCCCGCGCTAATGTCCTTAAAAGAAAAAAAAAGGGATTGATAAGAAAGTGGTAAAAAAAGGGGCACAAAGAGGGAAAGACAGTAGGGAAAATAGCCAGGGATGTGCAGGAAGGATGTAGGGAAGTCCATAGCTGCCCATTTCTTCTACAGCTACAGCTGTGCATATACATTGAATTTGAGGGTAGATTTAGATACTCAAACCCCTGGAAGGGGGTGAGGACAATAAAAATAAGTTGTGATGCCAATTAGACTGGATTTCATGTGTCCAGTGGACATGTGTGCAAAATGGATAGCTATGTATGGGGTGAGATTTTTTTCTGGGAACAGATTGCCCTTTTTTCAGGTGAGAGTGGGATGTAGGCGAGGGGTAGTAGGTATATTTGGGGAGGTAGGTTGGGTAAATCAACAGACAAGAGAAATAAGACACATATGGGGCAGTATATGACACATGGGGGGTAAACACCTTGATGGGGAGGGGTGTTGGGAAATCAGATGCCCATACGGCTCCTAGTGGAAACAGTGGGACTGAGGTCCCCACCCATGGGCAGTCGCCACTGTACCTTCACAGCCCCAAAGGTGTCTGTGCTGGGGGCTGAGTTGCAGAGCCAGTCTGACTCTCTAATTGTGACATGTGGCCCTTGAGCTGGCATAGAAGATCACCAAACTGCTGGTTGATCTCTCTACGCACCACAACCTGACCTGGTGAAGGGTGATAAGTGCCTGTCCAAGCCCACTCCCGGGGGGGTGATCCCCATCCCCTGAGGCAGTTTCACCCGAATGTGGTGCAGGACCAATGGACAGGGAGGTCCCTGGTTGGGCCCCAGGCATTTTGGTGCCCAGTGCCATGGCCATCTGAGGTGGGACAGGTGGATCTGCTGGAACCGGCCTTCCCAAGAGTGCTATAGTGTTTAGATTTCATCATCATATGTGGGTTAATAATAGTCATCACATTCCAGGGTTAGGTATAACAGCATGCATAGATATTCCCATTAACCCAGACACCAGATACGGAACAGTTGCATAGCAAACAGAACACATGCATATATGGGACCAGAGTGGTAATAAGAACAGCATGCAGGTGCATTGATGGCACCATGCCACCAGTGTTGTAATAATTCAATATAGCACATGCATGGGAACCATTAAAATATGTATCAAACAATTAGACATTATCAGAGCATAGGTGTCATTACATACCAGTTGGGGTGGGTATGTTAATTATTGTTGGAGATATGATGGGGGGGAGAGAAAGATGTCAATTAACAACTAGTATATTCCTGCAGTCCACATGATGGGGGGAGAGAAAGATGTCAATTAACAACTAGTATATTCCTGCAGTCCACATTACTTTCCTAGTCAGTGCTGTTGTCTGTACCTTACAAGCCTTACTACACTACCCTATAGCCTTAGTTTGGACAGTGATATGGCTGTTGTCATCATTACACATGAACCGGTTTTACCTGCAGTATACACCTCTTACCAGGTATACCTGTGGAGGGAATGTTTAACACTAACTGTTTCTACACATACTGCCAGATTCTGAGTTGATGTTGTGCACATAGCTATCCAACTCTTTCTGCACAGACTTTGACCATGTGTTGACCACATGCTGGTGTGCCGGGACATATCTAGAATATTGCCCTCTTCCATGTTTAGTGACCTGACACACACATATACATGCTTTCCTACACAGTTATATTATGTAGCATAGTGTGGGTGACAGTGACCAGTGATACTTTATTATTCAGAGAAAATGCAACACTCACAATTCCCTGCAATACCAGAGTGAACAGTACCAGTACAGGTTATAATGGTCTGTATTTCTCATCACAATGTTCATATCTGATGTATCTGTGGAAGCAATGTTTGTTAGCATTACCTGACTGTTGCCACAAAAAGTTCCAGATTACACATTAGTATTATGCACATACATCTCACTCTGTTACTGTACACACTCTGGTCACAGCTTGACAACATGGGAGTGTAGATAGGACATACTTGAAATATTACTCTCCTAACAGTTTTGGGGGTTGCTACAGTGACAGGTGTGTTCTCATAGATGTTTGACAATCACTTGTATTCCCTATTTGCTGGCTAAACATCTCATCCCACAGACTTACCTGGGTGACAGAGGGACAGGCAGCTGATATGGGCCCATATACTGGACATGCTAGCCTCATCTGTACAGTTGTGGGGTATGATTCTGTATGCAGCCTAATTCCACTCCCAGGATTCAGACTACGGTTGTGCCTGCTACAACTTAAACAATGTGCATCACAGTTGTGTCTGCTATATTGATATTGCTGTATATCTCCTATCTGCTTTCTGTCTTATTAATCCCCTGTGATTTTGCATTCTGACCTTGTATTACAACACTCTTATACAGATTTTCTAGACAGTTATATGTTGTAGGACAGTGTAGGCGACAGTGATGTGTAATACCTCATTATTCAAAGCAACTGCATCAGTCACAATGCCATACAATACCAATGTAGACAGTACCAGTACTGGGTATCATTCTTGTATTTCTGGGCACAGTGTTGGTATCTGACAGACCTGTGGGAGGAATGTTTATTAGCACTACCTGGATGTTTCCACACACAGTACCAGATTCCACATTACTATTATGCACATACATCTCACTCTGTTACTGTACACATTCTGACCACAGTTTGACAAGTTGGGGTGTAAATAGGACATACGTGGCTTTGTCTCATAAGGTATTGGGGAGTTGCTAGTGTGCCAGCTTTGTTCTTATAGATGTGTGTCAATCAGTTGTATTTCCTGTTTGCTGCCTATATGTCTGGGATCATCCCACTGATTTCCAGGGGGACAGGTTGATAGGCAACAGATATGAGCCCCTTTACTGGACATTCTGGGCATATCTGTACTGTTGTGGGGTATGATTCTGTATGCAGACTACTACCACTGGCTGGATTCGAACCGCAGCTGTGTGTGCTAAAAAAACAACAGTTCACATTTCAGGTGCATGTGCTATTCAGTTTTTGTTGTCTACATTTTCCCTGTTTACTGTCTATGTGTCTCTCAATTGTACTAAATGGCCTCTGGGGATTACACCTGTCATATACAGGCATTCCTACACATTCAATTTATGGTGCACGGTGGGGGCAACAGTGCTTAATACAACAGTACTATTACATGATTGCAAATCTACATTACCATATGATACCAGAATATACACATGCAGTCCACCAATTAGACCTGTTTTGTCAGACTATTATACTTTTATTGACATACGAACAATATGAGACTCTTCCTGCCATATTCTCTAGTGTATGCAGTACTTGCCTTGAACAATACAGGTTTTATACAGGCAATTAATTTACTACTACTTTTAGTTGTATTTCCTATGACAGTAAATCCATGAGTTTTCCTGACCTGCCTCACATCGCAACCTCTCCAGGTGACTGATGTGGGCGTCCTGGTTTGCGGCCCGCTCCAATGCAGCTGTAGGGGACATAAAAGGAATATTTAGCCATACTCATTCATGATATACCTGAGCTGGCAATTATTACACACATACTGAGGTGATACTTACACACGACTGGAACATCTCCTTCCGCTCTAGCCTGTTGGAGCCACTCCTCCAAGAGGTCCCCCTTACGCCACTTCAGGTCAGCATAGTGGTGCCTGACCTGCTCACCAGTTTGGGGTATGCCAGTGGTACTGGTGATGTCACAGGCGAGACGGTACCAGGCCTCCATCTTATATTGGGAGCCCTGGTACTGGCCCTGCAGCAGTCTCTGATCATGGTCTTTGACAAGGAGTTCTGCCATGTCTTTGGACTCCTGGATGCACCAGCGCTGCACCCGAAAGAGCACACCTTCTCCCCTTACTGCCATAGTGCTTGCAAGGGGAACTACAACCAGTTATGAGATGTATTCCCGCCTCTTGCATTTAAGTTGGGCAGATTTCACACACTTTTCTGTGATTGGCCTGTTTTGAAAAGGCTAAGCTATAGGCAAACTGCTTATCTAAGGTTGGCATTGTTTAAAGGGGTATACCACTGGGCACAATGAGTTAGCTGGCCTACACATCGCTTACACCTCCTAAGCTGGCCTGTGCAATGCTTAGCATTGCTTACATTAGACTTTGCATTTTAGTTCCTTGTTGGCATTGAGTTATCATTTATTACACCTTATAAGTATGCCGGGTATCCATGATTAATGTGTATGTACACTCTATGGGTTCCTTGTGTTTTATTGGGGACTTCAACACTCTGTTACAATTACACCTGACTTCTGGCCTTGCTGCTGTACTCCGGTTCACATATTTATGTCATGTAGTGGGTTAAGGCACATATTTCTGTATACTGATTCATAGGTTCATAGGTTCATAGGTTAGTACTTCCTTTCACAGGTTCAGTTTGGCTTACTATGGTGAAGACTTGTTTGCTGATACCTCATTTTTCTAAAATTCTGTGATGGCTTGCTGGTTAACTACTGTGACTATGTTGTATAGGATCCAGGGTTCGAGACCTGCATGGCTGTTTATTTTGTTGATGGCCAGAACAAGGTCCATTGGATACAGAGTGATTAAGGCACTTTTGAACATTTGTAAGTGTGTTTGCGCGGGTTTGCACGATGGTAAGCACTTCTAACCTGCCATTACATCTGCTAACAGACAGCTTTGGAATTGCTTAACGACTGTAGGCATTGCTTACCGCTGCACAAATGGGGTTAAACTCACTTACGTTGCTTCACCAGAGACAGCTTGCACCTGTCACCCCTGGGCTTTTGAATACTGGCCAAGACTCTTGCCGCCCCAATACTGCCTTTTTTAGGCAAGGCTCAAAAGACAAACCCGCCTCCATAAACAACAATAATAAACAAAAACTGAGGGTAATGCTGCTCAGCACCAGAAGTCTAAACCTCAAAATGCATGCACTCGAGGCTCTCCTTAGTATGGAAGATATCGACGTATGTGCAGTGACAGAAACCTGGTTCAAGGCTCCAGAGAGCACCCCAGCACTACCAGGCTATAACCCCTACCATACCTTTAGGTCCCAAAACCAGGACCGGAACACAAAAGGAGGGGGTGTGTCCATATTCATCAAGAACACCCACACCTCCAGGCTAGTAGCACAGCACGCGGAATCTGAGACCATCCAAGTGCAATTGACAGCGGGTAAATTGACTGTTCAGTTTATAGCTTGCTACAGATCTCCCACCTTGTCTCAGGACCCTCATGCAGCATTCCTGAGAACATTAGAAAGTATGAAGATTCTACCCAACACCATGCTACTGGGTGACTTCAACTATCCAAACATTGACTGAGAAAACTACTCAAGCTCAAACACCCTAGCTCAACGCTTCTTTGAGTTTATAAACTCAAACACCCTGGAACAGCTGGTCACCACTCCCACAAGAGGTGACAACATACTGGACCTGGTTATCACCAACATGGGGAACCTATGTTCTACACCTGAGGTAAACTCATCATTGGTAAGATCAGATCACAAGCTAATCACACTGGACATCCACATCTCGACCCCTCCCACAGTCAAGGAAATCAAGGTAAAAACTTCTCTAAAGCCAACTTCACACTCCTCAAGACCGAGGTGGGAAGTTTCAAAGCTCCCAATCAAATGGAAAATGATGACCCATTGGCAGAATCCTTTACAAGTGCATTCTATGAACACCTTCAAGAATGCATGGACCGAGCCATCCCAAGTAAAACCAAGACCAACTCCTCAAAAAAGAGGAAGCCAGTCTGGTGGACCCCGGCCATAAATAAACTTTACAACAGAAGGCGGAAACTCCTGCAAGATAGAACAAAATCCCAAAATGAGAAGGCAACTCTGATTAACATCAGTAAAAAACTGTGCTCCCTCATTAAATCATCCAAGGCCAACTTCAAAAGAAAAATAGCCAATGACTCTAAGGATAACCACGAGACCTTCTTTAACTATGTCAAGAGTCTAGGGGCAAATGCTCAGATATACTCCGAGCTAGTGCATAATGGCCATAAATACACTGAACCAACCGACATTGCCAACATCCTGGCTGACAAGTTCAGTGCAAACTTCACCCCCCCCTCTCCACCAAAGGGGCTAGCACCCATCCCAGTAGAATGTGGCACTACAGATATCTCAGACACACAAGTAAAGACAGCCCTTGCAAAGGCCAAAACACAGCATCAGTGGGACCAAATGGTATCCCAGTTTGTGTCTTACACGAGCTTCAAAATGAACTAACCCCCCATCTCAAAACACTATTCAAACTCAGCCTCTTTACAGGCTATGTACCCAAAGAATGGAGTACAGGAACAGTCGTATCACTCCACAAAAGTGGTGCCACAGCTGACCCTGGGAACTATCGCCCTATAAGCTTGACTAGCTTGGTCTGCAAAGCCATGGAATGCATTGTAATGGAGCTCATTAACAGTGACATTGGGAACCTCCAGACACTGGACCCCACCCAGTTCAGCTTTGTTAAAGGCAGATCTTGCCTTCTGAACTTGGCCGACTTCTTCGAAACAGTCACCAAGTCCATAGATAAAGGGAAGGTAGTCCACACAGCATATCTGGACCTCGCTAAGGCATTTGACACCATCCCACACTCAGGAATCATAGACAAACTCACCAGCTTAAATATCAACCCCCATGTCACAAGATGGGTTGCCAATTGGCTCTCAGACAGAACCCACATGGTAAGAGTGGCAGGCGCCATGTCTGACTCTAAACCAGTCACAAGCGGAGTCCCACAGGGGTCAGTCTTGGGACCCCTCCTGTTCGGTATATATTTCTCCGAAATACAGGCAAATGCGGAGGGACTGTGGCTAACCAAGTTCGCAGATGACTGTAAATTGGGTGCAATAATTGACTCTCCGGCTGACACAGACATCCTGCAAAAGGGTCTCAGAGAAAAACACCTGGTGTCAAAGTCACGGCCTCAAGCTAAATGCCAAAAAATGCATAGTAATCCCATTTGGGAAAAACAAAGTACCTACAAACTCCCACATAGATGGGAATCCACTAAGTACAGAAGAAGTAATTAGGGAACTGGGTACCCAAGTAGATAGCATGCTCTCCTTTGAGAACCACATAGTCAAAATGGTCAGGAAATCCTTCTATGTGGCACACCTGATCACAAAGGATTTCTCATCCAGATCCAAGGAGGTGATTGTGCCCCTTTACTCCTCACTCATTAGGCCCATAATAGAGTACAATGCCCCATTTGGGATGTACCTCACTAGACACCTGCAACAACTAGAAAGACCACAGAAGTACCTCACTAAGAGGATTAAGGGCCTTAAACAATTACCCTATGAAGCATGACTAAAAAAGCTCCAACTCTTCTCAGTCGCTTACCGTCTGCTCAGAGGTGACCTATGCCTGACCTATAGGGCCATGTCAAACCCTGAACTAATGGACATGCTTCACCTCAAAAAACCGAGATCTCTCAGAACCACTCGTTCTAGGGACTTGAACCTATGCACAACAATAAACAGGACATACTGGAGGGATAGATTCCTGTTCCAGCGACTCTCCTCACTCTGGAATAGAATCCCAATCCATATTCGACAGAGCTCCTCTCTGACCCTCTTCAAGAGACGTCTTGATGAGTGGATGGGTAATCGTAAGTTCTACCCTGGGATCACTTCAGGAGCCCTGTTAGACAGAGGCCCAGGTTACTAATCTAATGGGGAGGCGAAATCCATCACTCTGTGGCTAGGCTTATAAATGCCCCTGAGCAGATAGCCTAGTACTTAACTATGAACCTATGAACTAGTGCTTAAATTTGCTTACTACTGCTTATTGCTGCTTAAACCTGCTTACTAGTGCTTTACACATTATGACACTGACACCTCACATATGCATTTACTGCAGTACTCCAGTTGATAAAAATATGTTATTTGGTGGGTTTTGTAACATAAATATTGATCATAATGTGCTTTGCCATGAAAAATTGAATGTGCTGCAGTGGGACTCAAACCAGGAATGCCTATTCATAAGGCGAATGCTCTGCCCACTACACTATTGCTATGCTGCTTCATTTGCATATATCTTCCCTGTTATCCTCTTCAGCCATTTAAGCTACATTTACCATGGCTAAGCGATGGGCACACCCGCACACCTATGGTTAGCCTTAATCGGATTTTAAAAAAAGAAAAAAAGGTTTGTTCAATTGATTGCTCATTTCTTACCCCTTTCAACTGTTCTTTATTGTGGGGGCATGTATACTCTGAAAGCTCTGCTCTCAGACATGCCCCCTGCACTCTTACATGCTCTGTGTAAGAATAGGAGCTCAGGCAGTATGCCTCATTACTATGCATGCCACGTTGCCGTCCTGCTCCTAAACAGCTGCCTCCGTGCAGGACTAAGCTAGTCCTGCATGGAGGGATAGTAAATCCGGGGGAATGTTAAGAATGTGAACTGCAATAAAGATAACGGCTAGCATTCCCTTGCTTGCTAAGTTAGACATATAGGTTCATAGGTTCATAGGTTCGTACTAGGCTATCTGCCCTAAGGCATTTATAAGCCTAGCCAGAGTGTATGTGGCTTACACCACCCCTTAGGATGAGAATACTATGCCCTTTTAGGGTTTAGTTTACTATGCCTCTGTCTAGTAGTGACACAGAGATGACCCCCGGGGTAAACCTACGATCTCCCATCCACTCGTCGAGATTTCTCTTGAATAGAGTCAGTGAGGGGCTCTGCCTAACATGGACTGGGATTCTGTTCCAGAGTGTAGGGAGCCTCTGGGTTATGAATCTGTCCCTCCAGCACGTCCTATTTATTTCTGTGTTGAGGTTTAAGTCACTTGTTCTCGTGGCTCTGATGGATTTGGATTTTCTGAGGTGGAGCATGTCCATTAATTCAGGATTGGACAGGGCCTTGTACGTCAGGCCCAGATCACCTCTGAGTAGGCGGTATGCGACTGAATAGAGCTGGAGTTTTTTCAGTCGGGCAGCATATGACATATGTTTAAGACCCTTTATCCTCTTGGTGAGGAACTTTTGGGGTCTTTCCAACTGCTGCAGGTGTCGGGTGAGATACATCCCAAATGGGGCATTGTACTCAATCATTGGCCTGATAAGAGAAGAGTACATGGGCACAATGACCTCTCTTGATCTAGATGTGAAACCCTTCATGATAAGGTGGGCAATATAGAAGGTCTTCCTAACCACTTTGGCAATGTGAGTGTCAAATGAGAGGTTACTGTCAACCTGGGTCCCTAGGTCCCTGATTACCTCTTCCGACTTAATGGATTACCGCCTATGTGGTAATTTGTCGGTACCTTGTTTTTCCCAAAGGGTATGACTATACATTTTTTGGCGTTCAGCTTAAGGCCATGGCTCTGGCACCAATTATCCGTTTCTATGAGGCCTCTCTGAAGGATGTTTGTGTCCGCTGGAGTATCAATTATGGCGCCCAGTTTGCAGTCATCTGCGAACTTTGTCAGCCACAATCCTCCTATGTTTGCCTGTACCTCGGAAAAATAAATGCCGAACAAGAGGGGTCCCAGGACTGAGCCCTGTGGGACACCGCTTGTGACTGGCTTAGAGTCTGACATAGCTCCAGCAACTCTGACCATATGGGTTCTGTCCTTGAGCCAGTTTGCAACCTATCTTGTGACATATGGGTTTACATTTAAGCTGGTGAGTTTGTCTATGATGCCTGAGTGGGGTATTGTGTCAAAGGCTTTTGCAAGGTCAAGGTAGGCTGTGTGAACTGCCTTACCCTCATCAATGGCCTTAGTGACTGTTTCAAAAAAGTTGACCAAGTTCAAAAGGCAGGATCTGCCCTTAACAAAGCCAAATTGGGTAGGATCCAATGTCTGTAGGTCCCCAATGTCTTTGTTTATGAGTTCCATAATGATCCTCTCCATAGCTTTGCAGACCAGGCTCGTCAAGCTTATGGGGCAGTAATTTCCAGGGTCCGTAGAAGCACCACCTTTGTGAAGTGGGACCACTGTTGCCATACGCCACTCTTTGGGTACGTATCCTGTAGTAAGGCTAAGATTAAACAGCAGCCTTATGTGTGGGTTTAGTTCCTCTTGGAGTTCATGTAGCACACAGCCCGGAACACCATCCGGTCCCATTGATGCTGTGTTTTTAGCTTTAGAGAGGGCGACTCTCACCTGGGCATCTGAGATGTTAGGGAGGCTACACTCTGCTGGGATAGTTATTTCTCCTTTTGGGGGGGAGGGGGAGGAGAAATTTGCACTGAACCTGTCTGCCAGAATGTTGGCAATGTCAGTGGGTTCAGTGTATTTTGTGTCATTTTGGACTAACTCTGAGCATATCTGGGAGTTTCCACCCAGGTTTCTAACATAGCTAAAGAAGGCCTTGTGATTGTCTTTTGTGTCTTTTGCAATTTTTCTCTCAAAGTTGGCCTTGGATGATTTTATGAGTGATCGTAGTTTTTTGCTAGTACTGATCAGAGACGCCTTCCCTTTTAGGGATTTTGCTCTGTCATGTAGTAGCTTCCTCCTCCTGTTGTAAAGTTTGTTTATGGCTGGGGTCCACCAGACTGGGCGCCTGCCTTTGGGGGAATGGGTCTTGGCTTTATTTGGGATTGCATGATCCATGCATTCTTGAAGGTGCCCATAGAAGGCATTTGCAAAGGATTCAGCAGTGTGGGTTGTGGTTTCCACTGGCCCAGGGGCCTTGAAGGATACCACTTCAGTCTTAAGAAGTGTGAAGTTTGCTTTTGAGAAGTTCTTCACTGTGGTCTTTTGTGCAGGGGTGGGGCGGGATGTGGATTTCCAGTGAGATTAATTTATGGTCTGATCTTACCAAAGAGGGATATACTTCGTGTGGAGCATTTTGTCCCCATGTTTGTGATGATCAGGTCTAGTATATTGTCTCCTCTTGTGGGAATGGTGACTAGTTGTTCCATTGCATTTGAGTTTATGAATTCTAGGAACCTTCGGGCTAGGGTGTTTGGGCTTGAGTAATGTTCCCAGTCTATGTTTGGGTAGTTGAAGTCTCCCAAAATGATGGTATTTGGAGAGACATTCATACTCTCCAGTGTCTTCAGGAAGGCTGTGTGGGGTTCCTGAGTTTGAGAGGGTGGTCTGTAGCATGCTACAAACTGTAAGGCAGTTTTGCCTATGGTTAGTTGCACCTGGATAGTCTCCGATGCTTTGTGCATTGCCACTAACCTGGAGGTGTGGGTATCTTTGATGAAAATGGATACTTCCCCTCCTTTTGTGGTTCGGTCCAAGTTTTGGGGCCGGAAAGCATGATATGAGGTAAAACCTGATAGTGCTGGGGTGCTCTCAGGAGCCTTGAACCAGGTTTCAGTCACTGCACAGACATCAATGTTCTCCATACTGAGGAGGGCTTCGAGGGCATGTATCTTGAGGTTTAGACTTCTGGCATTGAGCAGCATTACCCTTAGTTTTTTTCCACTTGTGTTTTCTAGGGAGGTAGGTTTGTCATTTGAGCCTTGCTTAAAAAAGGCACTATGGGGGTGGCAAGAGCCTTGGCCAATATCTGGAAGCCCAGGGGTGACAGGTGCAAGCCATCCCTTGCGAAGCAGCATGGCTTGTCAAGCATGTCATCCCAAACAGACAGACATTGGATCCCCTTAGAATGACACCAGTAATTAAGCCAATTGTTAAAACTGATCATTTTGTCTTTGTACTGTGGCATCATTCTTGGTGAGGGTAAGATGCTGCTCAGGGTCAGGGTCATACCGGCCTGGGCTACATAATCAGAGAGCTCCCCTATGTCTCTTTTCATGTAGTCTAGGGAGGTATGTCTCAGGTCGTTCACACCAGCATGTACAATGACTGAGTCATATTTGTACTTGCTGTGGAGTGACCTGAGTGCTTGTGTTATGTGGCGGATTCTAGCTCCCGACAGGCAGCTTACTGTGACCTTTTCCTTGTTCAGTCTGGTGAGTGGGACGTCAGTGTGTCTGACTATGGAGTCACCTATTACAAGTGTGTCTGGCATGTTGTTTGGCCTTAAGGGCTGTGACTGTTTAGCACACTGACTTTGTGAACTATGTGTTGCATGTGCTATGTCTTGAGGTGGTGGTTGCTTGGGTGTCTGCTTTGGAGGCCTCTGTTGTTTTGGTAGATTTTTAATCAGCCTCTCCGAGTATGTTTTTCTGTGTTTATGTGTTTGGTTTGCTGTTGTGATAGTTCTATGTGAGACTGGGTTTGTGGTGTGCGTGGTTACCTTCTCCTCCTGACTGGTCTTGCCAGTTCTGAATTGAGAGAGCTCAGCCTCCAGTTTGGCTATATAGTTGCATCTCTGCATATATTTGTATTTGTTGGGAGGAGGAGAGGGTTGTCTGTGTACATGAGGCAATTGTAACATTGCCTCAAGATTCCCAGGTTCACCAGCTGAACAGGAGAGGATGCCAGCAACTGACCCTTCGACATGCTAGAAATAGTGAAAAAGATTGCTGTGTAACTGAGTCAGAAAGGACCTATAGGGAGATGTGTACTCAACAGAATTTAGGTGAATTAAGTACTTTCTTTTGTTTAAGAGTGCTTTACCTGTATAAAAACGCTTTAGGAGCAAGTGCTGAGCTTTTCAGATAGAGTATAGGCTGTTTAGATTGCAAGTAGAACAGTTCTAAGGGAAAAATTGAAGAGCAGACTTGGCGGAGCCAGAAAAAGTTTAACCTTGTTTAACCAAGTTTAACCTTGTTTAACCGGCGCTATGCGACCGCAAGCAAAGCCGTGCAAAGGCGGATTTTAAGCAGTGAACTACAAAAGAGCTAGGAATGGTCCCAAACAACCAATTACTACAGCTTCTTGTGCTGAGGTCACTTCCCCAAGGACAGGTAGGCTGCTCAAGGCTCCCCACTCCCACTGGTGAGCAAAGAAACTTCCTTCTATCCAAGTAAGGTAATGGACAACACAGGAACTACACCACAGCCCAGAATACAGCAATGCCTGTATACTGGTCTAAACTAGTCGAGAAAGGCAGGAAAACAAGGATTATTTTTTGTAGAAATACACAGAAAATGCAGAGACAGTGATAAATTAGTTACACAGGCTAGCACACTTTAGTGGGCAGCCTCCACAGTTAAATTAAACAAACAAACAAGCAAACTTTCGATTAAATTCGACTAAATGTAACTTTAAGTGCAGATTTAAAAATAAATGCAGTAATCAGAAAAAATACAGGTCAGGCTAGTTTAAAGTAAGCAACACAAGCTATAACCAGAGAAAAAAAGCAAATATACTTAAAACCAGAAGGTAGTCTTTTCGAGTTCCTTGCTGCTAGGACCACTCTGTAAACCCATGTGGAGCTTGTCTGAGCAGTATAGCCGGAAAAAATGCCCAGAGGCGGATTTTAAGCAGTGAACTACAAAAGAGCTAGGAATGGTCCCAAACAACCAATTACTACAGCTTCTTGTGCTGAGGTCACTTCCCCCAAGGACAGATAGGCTGCTCAAGGCTCCCCACTCCCACTGGTGAGCAAAGAAACTTCCTTCTATCCAAGTAAGGTAATGGACAACACAGGAACTACACCACAGCCCATAATACAGCAATGCCTGTATACTGGTCTAAACTAGTCGAGGAAGGCGGGAAAACAAGGATTATTTTTTGTTTTTTTGTTTTTGTTTTTTGTAGAAATACACAGAAAATGCAGAGACAGTGATAAATTAGTTACACAGGCTAGCACACTTTAGTGGGCAGCCTCCACAGTTAAATTAAACAAACAAACAAGCAAACTTTCGATTAAATTTGACTAAATGTTGCATTTAGTGCAGAATTTAAAATAAATGCAGTAATCAGAAAAAAACAGTTCAGGCTAGTTTAAAGTAAGCAACAGAAGCTATTTCCAGTGAAAAAAGCAAATATACTTAAATCCAGAAGGTAGTCGCTTTTGAGTTCCTTGCTGCTAGGACCACTCTGTAAACCCACGTGGAGCTTGTCTGAGCAGTATAGCCAGGAAAAAACGCCCAGAGGCGGATTTTAAGCAGTGAACTACAAAAGAGCTAGGAATGGTCCCAAACAACCAATTACTACAGCTTCTTGTGCTGAGGTCACTTCCCCAAGGACAGGTAGGCTGCTCAAGGCTCCCCACTCCCACTGGTGAGCAAAGAAACTTCCTTCTATCCAAGTAAGGTAATGGACAACACAGGAACTACACCACAGCCCAGAATACAGCAATGCCTGTATACTGGTCTAAACTAGTCGAGAAAGGCGGGAAAACAAGGATTTTTTTTTGTTTTTTTTTTTTGTAGAAATACACAGAAAATGCAGAGACAGTGATAAATTAGTTACACAGGCTAGCACACTTTAGTGGGCAGCCTCCACAGTTAAATTAAACAAACAAACAAGCAAACTTTCGATTAAATTCGACTAAATGTAACTTTAAGTGCAGATTTAAAAATAAATGCAGTAATCAGAAAAAAACAGTTCAGGCTAGTTTAAAGTAAGCAACAGAAGCTATTTCCAGTGAAAAAGCAAATATACTTAAATCCAGAAGGTAGTCGCTTTTCGAGTTCCTTGCTGCTAGGACCACTCTGTAAACCCACGTGGAGCTTGTCTGAGCAGTATAGCCAGAAAAAAACGCCCAGAGGCGGATTTTAAGCAGTGAACTACAAAAGAGCTAGGAATGGTCCCAAACAACCAATTACTACAGCTTCTTGTGCTGAGGTCACTTCCCCCAAGGACAGGTAGGCTGCTCAAGGCTCCCCACTCCCACTGGTGAGCAAAGAAACTTCCTTCTATCCAAGTAAGGTAATGGACAACACAGGAACTACACCACAGCCCAGAATACAGCAATGCCTGTATACTGGTCTAAACTAGTCGAGAAAGGCGGGAAAACAAGGATTATTTTTTTGTTTTTTTGTTTTTTTTTGTAGAAATACACAGAAAATGCAGAGACTCTTAAGCTTTACTTTAATGATTGTGTTTGTGGTGTAACCATGTAACCACTTGAAGGTAAACTTTATTCTTATTCTTATTTGATGCATTATTCTCTAAGTTATGCTCATCCCTTGTCTTATTTTCTACAAGAATATTCATGTTATATTCTTAAAGGCTCCCTTTGCAAGGATCTGATGCAAACTATATACCATTTTTGGTGTTGTTTTCTTAACCACCCTTACTTGTCTCATGTCCTTACAAAAATGCAACTTCAAAAACTTTACAAAGTACTCCAGAGTTGGTCTTACCAACTGAATTTTAAACTGATGTTATTTTAAACAATTGTTTCAGGCTTGCAAAGTCTTGTTACATATTTTCTTCTTATGTATTGTTCAATAATTTTGTATCATTAACAAAAAGCACTTTTCCCTTTTCCTTGTAGACCTTACATAATGCAACTTGTAAAGGTGGTCATTTCTTTTGCAGAAAGACAATTGCCTGAAGTACATAGGTATGAGTAAGGTAAATATTTGATATTATTGGTGGCAATTAGATTAAGAGGGTCCACCTATGCAAGCCTATCACCCATCTTCTCCCACCCAGTATTATCCTTCCTTACCCCTATTCCACTGCCAGTTATCCTACAGCAGTAACACAGAAAAGTATCATCTTGCCAGTCTACTTTGCCTGCACCACCCCAGTATGGGGGATTCTCTCCCTGAGTTCTTAATGTAAATCTCTGATGTCACACTATCCTAGAGAAAAAGGAAGTAATTGTATTTGCCTCTTCTCCAACTGGTGTGGCATCATAGGTTCTGAACATCATTGCTTGTGTTTTCTTAACGTTTTAAGGTATGGCCTAGAGAGTTGAATCAAATACGTAAGTTATTCATGTCTGTAGAATGGTCATCACTGATAGAGTCTACAGACTTCCATGGTACTAAGGTTACTATGCAACCAGAGTAGAAAATAGCTAGGATGGCGGGAAGGAAGATTTTCAAAGCATTAATCAATGAAAAGGTGAGCCTTAAGACATGTCAAAGTGCATCTGAAGATGAAGCACAAGCAGTCCCTGACTCTAACTCAGAATGCACATGCTGTCAGGTAGTTTCCAAACTATAAGAGAAATGGAGGTGGTGACGCCATAACATTGCAGTTTTAAGACTTGTTTATTGTAATCAGCAATTGAAGTCAATTAAGGTAGCTCTAGTTAGCCTTCACTTATCAATAACTCATAAAATATTGTTTTTGAAATCCAGGGTAGCTGTTTTGGGTCTATATTATATTCTCGAAAGCTGACAATATCGAAGCTGATATTGTCGACTTGAGAATAGCAAAAGCGCACATTGAACATGAAAACAGAAATCTCCATAAGGGTACTTTTTTCTTTTGTTGTTTTTATAAGTTCGATGTTTGAAGACATCGACCATATGGTGTTCAATGTTTTCAACCGTCGATCTTATAATATAGACTCACTGTTTTGATATTATGCCCCTTCTTAAAGGCAGTTTGATACTAGCGTTAAAGATCATATCTATTGAGTCATATTTTGTTGAGCAGAGGCAGCCTTGATAAGACCTTTGATAATGGAAAATCAGGAGAATTAGGTCAAGTCAGAGCTTAGGTTATTAACAAAATAATAAAACCATACTTAGCCAAAAATGTCGTTTCTTGTTTTAGTATTAGAAAATGATAAAAGAGCACATGTTTCACAAAAGAAAATAATTATAAGAGAGTATTCATCTTCTAGTATGTTACAGTTATGACAAGGCAGTGCAGTGGTGCAGCAGCTAGCATTGGCACCTCCCAGCAAGAGGTTTTCTGGTTCGATTCTCAGCTGGGGTGCCTTCTGTGCAGAGTCTGCATGTCCCTCTTGTGTTCAGGTGGGTTTCCTCTGTGCTCTGGTTTCATTCCGAAGACATGCATCTGGAATGTTTTGTCCTAGGTCTGCACTAAAAATGGGCTCTGTCCCATTTGGACTTTCTCAGTAAACAAATGTTAAATTAACAATTTTAGAAGCTATGCTGTTTTATTACTGATTGTACACCTATTCTTATGTATTCCTGTTCAAGTATAATTGTACCACAGTACTGAATTTTGTGTTACAGAAATGAACCTACTTCACTTTCCTGTCTTCGTATTAATATTTTTATTTATTTTATTTTTTATTTTACATTTGTTTACCAGGTAAGTCCAACTGGACACAGATCCATTTTCAGTGCAGGCCCAGGGAGAAAAGCTCCAATTACAGCTATATCAGTGTTTATAGACATTTCAGTATTTACAAGCATTCAAGTCAGTACATAAAGATAAAGTTACAATGATTACATAGAAATAAAGTAACAATGATTACATGAATAACAAATAATTAGTAACAAGCATGATTGTTTGAGAATAACAGTTAAGTAATAGTGGAGAGTAGAATTGGATCAAAGGAGAAAATCAATTAGTAAATACACTTTGAGATGCTAAAAAGCTAATTGTATACAGTTGATCATAGCTGCTGCTGTGAAACGATAATTCTTATACAATGATTTGCAGCAATTTTAGGGAGGTGCTTACACAGGAGAGTTGCAAGAACATAACCAGGTGTTTATGAAGTGCAACTTAAGGAGCTTTTTAAATTGTGTAGTAGAGCAGTTGGAGGTCATGTGGGTTGGTAGCTTATTCCATATTTTACAAATAATATTAGAGAAGAGAGACTTCCCAGCATCATTATTAACTTTGGTGGTATTTAGACAGTTTTGATTGCTGGAACATACAGCTCTATTAGTGTCATATGGCTGTACTAGATTTTGGAGAGCAGGGATTTTTTCGGGGTGATGGAGTATTTTGTGTGCAAAGGTGAGTTAGTTAAATTGCAGCAACTGAGGAAATTTGAGCCAGTTCAGCTGTTTTAGAGATGTCTAGTTTTGACCTATTTGGGCCTCAGTTGCAAATCTATTGTAACAAGATTCCAGTTTGTTTAAGTCAGTCTTGTGGAGATTGATTAGAATTGGGGAGGTGTAGAGGAGGGTTGATAAGAGGTATGTTTGAGCTACAGTGACTTTTGTGTGTTTTTGTAGAACATTGTTTGTTCCGATAACTTGTGAACCTTCTCAATGGTTTGTGCTATTAATAGTAACATATTCTTCTATATTACTATGTATATGTAAGTGTCCTATAGTGCTTCTATATTACTATGTATATGTAAGTGTCCTATAGCACTTCTATATTACTATGTATATGTAAGTGTCCTATAGCACTTCTATATTACTATGTATATGTAAGTGTCCTATAGCACTTCTATATTACTATGTATATGTAAGTGTCCTATAGCACTTCTATATTACTATGTATATGTAAGTGTCCTATAGCACTTCTATATTACTATGTATATGTAAGTGTCCTATAGCACTTCTATATTACTATGTATATGTAAGTGTCCTATAGTACTTCTATATTACTATGTATATGTAAGTGTCCTATAGCACTTCTATATTACTATGTATATGTAAGTGTCCTATAGCACTTCTATATTACTATGTATATGTAAGTGTCCTATAGCACTTCTATATTACTATGCATATGTCAGTGTCCTATAGCACTTCTATATTACTATGTATATGTAAGTGTCCTATAGCACTTCTATATTACTCTGTATATGTAAGTGTCCTATAGCACTTCTATATTACTACATATATGTAAGTGTCCTATAGTGCTTCTATATTACTATGTATATGTAAGTGTCCTATAGCACTTCTATATTACTATGTATATGTAAGTGTCCTATAGCACTTCTATATTACTATGTATATGTAAGTGTCCTATAGCACTTCTATATTACTATGTATATGTCAGTGTCCTATAGTGCTTCATTTTCTCAAAAATAGCTGTGCCATTTGGAATGGGTTGTGCCTGAAAAGGATGATCTTCAGTAAGAACATCCAACTAAATAAACAAACGAATACATATGTAGTCAATATATGGAGGATGTTCTTCTTTAGGAAGTAAAATAATTGTTTTTCCCAGCTCAGGAAAATAAATTTCATTTACGAATATATTAATAATATGTTCAGCTTATAATTGGTCATTGTTTGATCAGTGTTCTACCATGGTAAACAAATTTAAATAAATAAATAAATAAACAATTTTAAACAAAATAATATGTTGAATGTATAAAGGGATTAAGGTACCCCATGCTCTTAAGAATGCTGGTGTCAGCCAATCAGACCCTGCAGAGTCATAGCTTGATATTCCCCTTATCTAACAACTTAGGTCTTGAAGAGTTAGCTGGTAGAAAGAGACTGATGAAATGTAGTCAGTGATGTTCTGGCTAAGGGGGCTGGCTACTTTTCATTGATTCCTTTTCTCCCCGGGCCTCCGCTGAAAATGGACATGTATCCAGTCGGACTATCCCGGTAAACAAATGTAAAATAAATAAATTTTATGGCTACCACATATTATAGTAAAGCCGAAGAAAGCAATATACATTATCAATGTATAAATAAGAAATAACTAATATGTCAGGGCATGCTAACACAATAAAAGCCATATAATTGAAAGCTAATCAATACTTTATATAAACAAATGAGAAACAGTTGAAAGGACATGCACTAATAGTATCAGCAACTGTATGTATGCAGGTTTGGATAATATATGGAACCTACCTTGAACTGTTTTTCCAATAAACTCTGCAATTTAGGGGCCCAGCAGAAGGCTCTAGTGAAAATATTTACAGAGTGTGGTACATGTTCAGGGTGAGACAGTTGACAATGAAACTATGGAGAAGGCAGTCAAAAGGTTTTGGCTTCAGCAGGGAACAAGGGGAGGGGTAGAGGCAGTGGTTACACTCTAGAGTATTGCAAATGAAAGTAGAATAAGAGAATATTGCCCTTATGGAGGTTGGGAGCACATTTGCTTTTTTTCATAGAATAATCCAGTCATGTTCTACTATGGGCAACTACACCATAAAATGTCCAATTTTGATTAGTACTACTTGCAAGCATTTGCAGTTAAAAAAGGAGAAGTTATTGTTGCCAAACCATGTTTGAGCATATACAGCATGGCTCATGTAATTAATGTTCTTTGGAATAACTCTGCAATAAATTTCAAAAATTCCATTAACTCTTCCTATTATTTCAGCAATATGTGTTGAGCTGTATAGATGGGAGTATTAACCAATAACCTAACTTTTTGACATGCTTAAAGAAATACCTTAAAGAGAAGTTACGATATAAGCATGTAAATATATATAGTTATCCTTTGTTGAGTAGGTTATTCCCACTGAGCTAAGAACATCTTTTCAAGGGAGACTTAAAATGGTATTTATATTACTAGGGCTAATTTGACCTGGGCATTGGAGTCTTTCCCCTACTCTTTGGAGCTGCTAGATGGTGCAGGAGGTCTCCTGCAGCAAGGAAGTAAGGGAAGCAGCAGCATGCAGGAGGTGAGAAAAGGTATGGAGAGGTTGGAGGTGGAAAGTAAGAATTTGGCGAAATTGTTCGATATGGAACTTCACAATGTGTGCTGGATGTTACAAGTGAGCAGCATTTTGCTGTCTCCATGGAGAAGACAGTAAGAGAATCTGTTGAAGTGGTGGCGATAACAGAACTGGCATCAGGAAGGCAAAAAAAGAAAAGCATTAGTAAACTGTAAGTCAAACTGTTTAAAACAAGACACCTGTGAGAATAAGATCAACAACCTATCTAAGTTTAAACAACTCCTCAAGGTACACTTAGCTGACAACTGGTTCTGCTCATGAACAGCGCCAGGTTCATAGTGCCATCAGTTCTATTAACTCCTTCTCTCTTTTCAAACTCTCCTTTCTCTTTAAATCCATGTCTTCTGTATTAAACTACCTCCCTTATTATTTCACTAACCCCCTCCAAAATTACCCATCCAGCTTCTATCCTGTACTCATTGTGGAAATGCCTAGTCACCAATATGTATCTTGTGTATCTCTGTGTAATTGTATTTTGTAATTCTATAGGCATGAATACTTACTTTGTAACTAATGTGTAACTAACACCTAAAAAAATATGTGTGCTTGTCAATTGTATTTTTTCGAGCTTTTCTCTCCAGGCCTCCACTGAAAATGGGCTACTAGCCCAGTAGGACCTCCTGGTAAACAAATATAAAATAAATCAGTAAGTAAATAAATATACAGATATTATGCATGGGACAATCTGGTAACTGTTCTGGGTTTTAAAGATCAGGAAATTCAGTCTTTTATACATATTGGCACAGAGAGTTTTTGTGACATAACATTTGAAACTGATGGAGTGATGATGAAATTGATGGAACCTTGTAACAAAAGGAAGGACATTTATCAGTGGAACAATTCTTTGTTTTCTGGTAGCAACCTAAATGTTAAAAAAATGTTACTTTGCGGTTTAGAATTGATAGAAAGAAGATGATGTTAAAAATGCATGCAGGGTCTGTGTGAAACTGTTAATAATATTGTAAATGTTAGAGATGAGAGAAACTTGTGGAATAAGTGGAGGTAGCTGTTTTGAAGTGTGAGAAAAATATAGTGAACCACTTTCCATGTCTTATTTTTAGTAGCGCATATAAAATATTGCATGATAGCTATAAGAATAAATCAGAGGAGGTTAGAAAGGATTGTGAATAGAGATTGGATACGCAATTCACAAAGAAACAATGGGAGGATATGTGTATGTCTCCTAAATATGCAACAAAATCTAGAAGATTTAGGATTTTTGCTTGGAAATGTTTACATAGATATTTTATATCCCAGGTAGACTCCAGTGAACTTTTCCTCAGGTAGATAGCAAATGTGGGAGGTTTAACAAGGAAGAAAGAGCTAATTGGGAATATATTTTCTAGGAATGCAGTGAGATGGCAGACTTTAAGGATTTCCTATGGGATACATTGTCAGAGATGGGCAGATTGGTGTGACAAGGGAGATGATTTTTCTGAGCAATGGTACAGAATCAGAATTGCTTAGACATGCTAAGGCCTTGTTGTCTCCAATTATGGTGGCTGCCAAAAAAGCTGTAACTAGAAAATGGAAATCAAAATCTAAAGCAATTATATTATAAGTAGTGAATATAGTAACAGAGGTATAATAACTAGAATCGAGATCTTTAGAAAAAGGTAGAAGCAAACTACAGATAAAATGTGAATTGTGAGAACAATACATACAGTGGAGGAATGTGGTTTAAAAGAAGGCAGGACTTAAATGAACTATGTAATGTTTAATTGAAAATGATTAGGTAGATTATAAGTGATGTATAATGTTTGCAACTGGGAGTGGTGTGTCAGTATGGTTTGTGATGTAAAATACTTGCAACTAGTATTGTGTCGGTGTGGTTTGTTTTCATTTATATAAATGTAAGCTTGCTTATGTCGTAAGTGATGGCTTAATAAAAATGTTTCTTGTTTAAAAAAGGGGCAGGAACTGAATAACTTATGTAATGTTGCTTAGGTTATTTGATATATAGGAATATATGTAAAGCATAATGTTTGTTAATTTTAACTTGTTAATACAGTTTGACTACTTTTATATAAATGTAAATGTGCCTATGTCACAAGTGATAATTAATAAAGGTGTTAAAAAAAGATATGCTGGCCAGCCTAAATCACATTTGTTTTGTGGAGGCTTTTCTCATTTAATTAATTATTGTGACAAGATACAATGTAACCTGTGTGGGGAAAAAGACATAGAGCAAGAAAGTGTGTGTCTAAATGCAGATTGTGTAAAAAAAGGACACTTTTGGACAGATTGTCAAGGGCAAATATAAATAATGAAAAAGAAGGGGAAAGGGAGCAAATATTCATGAGGAAGGACAGCATGAGGCTAGAGGAGAAAGTAAACTAGATGGAGAAGAAACTGTAGAAGAAAAAAATATGCAGGGGAAAATAAAGAGTAGGAGTGCATGCAGGAAGAGATGTTAAGAGAACGGATTGATACTAATATATTGTTTGAAGTTCTAGTCAGTGAAATGTCTGATTCTGAGGATCAAGGGTTATTTTTACATAAACCCAGAAAAAAATATTCAAATGGGGAAAGAATAAAAACAAGAAAATGAAAGTTTAAAAATACTTCCACTGAACGTAAAATGAAGGAAAAGCAGTAATTTTAGAGTGCTTTCAGTAAATTTGAGCAGTATTATTAACAGCATAAGAAGGACAGGGATGCTAGATTGGTGTGCTAAATGTGATATGGATTTTATTCTGTTAGAGGATGTAAGATTCCTGACAAGTAAAGAAAGACTGGAAACAAAAAAATGTTGAGGTGGAAATATAATATGGGGCATTGTTCAGGAGTGGCTGTGTTGTGTAAAAACTGAAAATACTAGATGTAATGTTGGTAAGATGGGAAGGTTGACTGTTGTGGATGTGAGGTGGAGAGAACATATTTAGAGAATTACAGCATTATATGCATATATAACCAGCAAGGAAAAAGAGAATCTGCTTTATCAGATATCAGACTGATGTTTACATGAGCATTAAAATTGCAACTGACTTTAATTATGATTAAAGGGGATAATGTAAAAGAAAGCAAAGTAGGTATAAAATAAAGGAAGGGATAAAATGTGGTAAAATAGCCGTGTAGAACAAAAGTCAATGGACTTATAGAGGGGGGTGTCACTTAGATCTGAACTTGATTATTTTGTATTATTGGAAGGCTTAGGAGTAGCAGATTGTGATGCAGTTGTGATGTTTTTTTTTCAAACCATTTAGCAATATGGATGGGAGTTATGGAAGCAAGGGAGTATATTAAAGAAGGAAAAGGAACAAAAAGAATAAATGAGAAATTATGGGATGAAATTAGAGAACTGAAAGTATTGCAGTTATGGAAGACTCATATAACCATGAAGGACTTCTATATAAACTGGTCTAAATGGTGGCTTGAATTTAAAAAGAAGTATAACAAGTTTTTTTTTTTTCAATGAGAAGGTGATGTAAGAACAGATGAAAAATGAAGTATGGGAAAATGTATAAAATGTATAGAAATGTATCAGAGAATAAGGCAAAAAGAGTATTATGATATGAAAAAAGAAACATATAAAAGAAATCAAGTAAAATTTAGGGATTACTGTTTAGGCAGAGATATTATTTACAAGGGAGAAGGGAGAAGGTGTTTGCATATTTTGGTAAAATAGTAAATAAGGATATTAGTATAATGAGAGAAATGAAAAATGTAAAAGGAGTAGTATAAATAACACAAGAGCAAATTATGAGTATTGTAGTACAGTATGTGGACAAATATGTAGAAGAGTAAACAGAAGGAAAATAAGAGAGCATGGAAAGTAAAAAAAAATCCAGAATGAGTTAAGGAAGAATTTGAAAAAGAAATTACTGTTAGTAAATTGGTTGAGGTACTTAGGAAAGTAAATGTTGATTCAGTATCACGCATGGATTATATAGATTGTACAAGAATTTAATGGATTGGCAAAGAGTATTTTATAACCATAATGAATGAATGGTCGAATTAATTTTATTTATTTATTTATTTATTTTACATTTGTTTACCGGATGGTCCGACTGGATACATGTCCATTTTCAGCGGAGGCCCGGGGAGAAATGCTCCACAAAGACAAACTTACATAGATTACACAGAAGTTAGCAAACAATTATAAAAACAAAGTGATTATATACAATGGGTTAGTAATGATTCCCTAGTAGGGACTCACAATTGTCATGGACAGAGAATTAAAAGTAAGAGATATCAGACTGGAAGCACAGCTTGGTGATGTAGTTACAAGTTATGATAATTGTAGAATATGCTTTCAGTTTATAACTTAATCAGGGCTGATACATGGGCATAGCCAATTCACTTTGAGATACTGTTTGAGGTTTTTTTTGAAGAGACTTTTGGAGGATTGTAGGGTTATATAGTTTGGCAATGAATTCCAGGTTTTGCCAATGAAGTTGGCAAACAGGGATTCACCAGCAGAGTTATTAGCTTTGTGGGTTTGGACCAGTAGTTTATCGGCTAACCGTAGGGATCTTAGATTGCTATATGGCTTAATAATATTTTTAAGTGAGGGGTTATCCTCAGGGTGGTACAAAATTTTGTGCGCTATTAAGAGTTGATTGAATTGAATTAAGCTGGGCAGTTCTAGCCACTCTAGTTGTTTAAGGTTCTGGCAGTGGTGGGTTCTATAGGTGGAGCCAGTGGTGAATCTGGCAATATGAATATAGCTATGGGACAGCTTACCTAGTTCGGATTTGTTGAGGTTTGAGAGTACAGGCGAGGCATATAAGAGAGTAGAGAGTAGGTGTGATTGGGTGATTGCACTCCTAGCCAGTGGGGTTAAAAATGTCTTGTTTCTATACAGTGATCCAAGCTTCTTATTGATGGTCTATATGGTTTTGTTGACCTGTAGGTCAAATTTGAGATTATTGTCTATGATAACCCCTAGCAGTTTGGTGTGATTATCTGGGGAAATAGTGGTACCATTGTTAGATGTGACAGAGAATGAAAGTGTGGTGGATCTACTAGTGGGAGAGAAGAGTAGAAGTTTAGTTTTATTGGGGTTCAGAAGTAGGCGTTGATTGGTGAGCCAGTTCAAGATAGTGTTAAATGTATTTTGGGTTAAGATTTGCAAGTCGGATGGGGAGGTGGCTGAGCAGATGAGAGTGGCATCATCTGCGTATTGGATGCAGGTGGCTTTAGGCATAGCAGTGTGGAGGTTGTTGATAAAAATTGAGGAAAGTAGTGGACCTAGTATGGACCCTTGAGGGACACCAAGTGTGAGAGGTAATTGGCTGGAGAGTTTGCCCTGCCATATTACTGCCTGCTGTCTACCAGTCAGGTAGGACTGGAACCACTGGATAGCAGGCTTGTTGAAGGAAATAGATTTTAGTGAAAGAATGAGAAGTTCATGGTTGACCATGTCAAAGGCTTTTGATAGGTCAAGAAAGAGGGCAGAGGTTAGCCTATTGTCATTCCTGTTTTGGTTTATGGCAGTAGTAAAGGAAAGGAGGGCTGAGGTGGTGCTGTGGCATGGCCTGAAACCATGCTGGGAGTCGGATAGTAAGTTATTCTGTGAAAGGTATTGCATTAGTTGCTTGTGTACACATTTCTCCATTATTTTGGTTAGTGGGGAATGAATGGGAATGGGTCTATAGTTGGATATGTCTGAGGAGCTACCATCTTTATGGAGTGGGATGACGTAAGATATTTTCCAGAGGGAGGGGATAGCATTTTTGGATAAGGTTCTGTTGATGAGGATAGATATGGGATATGCAATGGCATCTGCAGCTATTTGCAGGTACTCTGCAGGGAGGAGGTCAGCAGCAAGGGTGGTAGGTTTTAGAATTGTTAGTGGTGTTTTGATAAAACTAGTGGATATTGATTGGAAGCCAAATTCCGGGTGATTATTAGGTAGATTAGGCATGTGGTTTAAGTTAGAGCGGGTTAGTTGATTTGCTAGGGATTGGATTGTTTCAGTGAAAAAGTTATTAAAGGCACTAGCTATTGTCTCTGGGGAACTATGGGTGTAGTTAGCCGGGGTTGGGGTGGTGGAGTGACCTGGACAAAGTAGTTGATTTAAGCCTGCCCAGAACTTTTGAGGGTTGTTGTGGTGTTTTTGTAGGAGATTTTAGTAAAAGCTTTTTTTATCCAGTAAAATAGATTTTTTTGTATCATTCCTGAGTTGACGATATTTTAGATGTTCAGGTGGGGCTTTGGTTGTTCTCCAGCTGGCCGAGGCTCTGTTTCTAGTTTTGATTTTTGCTTTGGTATCTTTTGTGAGCCATGGTGCTGTATTTGATCTAGTTTTTATTGTACGTGCTGGAGCATGGGAATCAAGGATACTTAGGAATTTAGTGTTAAAGTGATCTATGGCCTCCTCTAATGTTAGATTTTTTAGTTTTGACCAGTCAACTGCTTTTAATTCATTTTGGAATATAGCAGCATCAAAGTTTTTCCTGTTTCTAAATGTTTTATATTTGGGCTGGTGAGGGTTTCCTGCCTTATGTTTTATGATATAGGTTAGACAATGGTCGCTGAGGTCATCAGGGAGAGTACCAACTGTGTACAGTTGGGGTTGGTTATTAACTAGGATCCAATATAGAATACTTTCCTTGTTGGTTGGTTTGTTTATCCTAGTGTTATATGAGTGAGGGGGGGGGGGTCAGAGGAGCAGGGGTACCAGCCGGTGTTAAAATCACGAAGAACTATAGCTTCTTGGGGATAGGTAGTGGATAACCAGTAAAGGAGATCTGGTTAATTTGTAGCTTGGTTATGCGGAGTTCCGCGTTATTGAATTGGGGAGGTTGAATGGTATCTCTATTAACGGTTAGAGTATTTTTGTAAAGGACTGCTATCCCACCTCCTTTCCTTGTAGCACAGTCTAACCGGTGAATATTATATCCTGGAGGTAGTATCTCATGGTCAGTAGTACTGGGTTTTAGCCAGGTTTCCGTAAGACACATAATGTCTGGGGATTGGGATCCTAGGAGGGCATCTAGGTTGGGAACCTTATTGTTAATACTTCTAATATTTAGGTGAAATGCTAGGAGGGAACTAGTGGGAGTATTCATGGGTAGCTTGACTGTGGGGTTTGTAGTAGGGGAGTGGAGGTTATTGGGTGTGGGTGGGCCAGGGTTGGGATGAATGTCTCCATGTGTTATAAGGTTATAGTGACAGGATATTCTGAGCTTTAGGAGTTTGTTTATAAGCTTTATATAGTCTTTGTCTTTAGGATTATGTTTTGTGGCTGTACAGGGGTGGTATTTTAAAGAGGGTGGTATATTCAGTGTGCAGGAGAAGGTAAAGTGTTTGGTGTTATGTGTGAAGTCGCAGGTGTCTGTTTGACCATTTGGTTAGTGCATACCATGGTCAAGTGTTTGTTCATAGGCAGTGAGATGGTAAAATAGAAACAGTATAGGCATTTGGGTAATTAGTGTTTTATGCTTGTTTGCATTTTGATAGGAGCGAGCCAAATTTGATGGCTGACTGTGCTAAAAGGGTGTGGAAGAATGAGAGAGAAGGAAATGGGTTAAGGGGGCAGGGTTGCTCAATGATGTGTGAGGTGCTGATTGGTACTTAGCAGGAGGGGAGTGGCAAGGGAGTGGCAAAGTCTGTTTTAAATTTAGCACTATTGGGGGCGGGTGAAATTTAGGGGCAGGGAGGGGAGCGGACCGAGCCGAGCACAGTGAGGGCGAGTGGAACGGGGCTAACACTGACTCTTGGGCTTTTGGTATGGTTTGTATGATTGTATGTAAGCAGTGTTGTTGGCTATACTTTAATTTGTTTTATGAAGGGTTTGTTTGTGAAGAATAGTGGGATATTAAAATTTATATAGAAGAAAGATGAGAAGGATGAAATAAAAAATGGTGACCCATCACACTAAATAACACAAATTGTAACAGTTTATGTGAATAATATAGATAATAGTGGAAGAAAGGATGAAGGATATTCTGGAAGAAAGTATATATGGTATAATAGGGAAGGGATGATAAAAATCTTAGATGTTAGAAAAAGTGTGGATGATATTACAAGTAAAAGGGTGTATGTGAAACTTATAGTAGGGGATATTAGCAAGACATTTGTTCCAGTAGGACAGTATGCTTTGTTGGATGTTATGGAGAAGTATGGAATAGATAACAGAATTAGGATAGTGTGTATGTCAGCATATCAGAGTAAACTGAGAGTGTTAGTGAATGGGTGGCTGAGTAAAGAAATATGCATGAAGTGCAGTACAAGAGAATAGTGATAAAGTAGTTCATAAAATGAAAGATGCTAGATATGTGATGCAAAAGGAGGTGGTGATTCCACTAGTTCTGACATAAGCAGGTGCCATTGTAGTTACTAAGAACAAAATTATGAATGAGGGAAGCGCTGGTTTGTCTGAATGGATGTTTAAAGGAAATAGAAATAACCTTGAATAAAGATAAAAATAAGGGTTTGAGTGATGTGTGTGTGTGTGTGTGTGTGTGTGTGTGTGTGTGTGTGTGTGTGTGTGTGTGTGTGTGTGTGTGTGTGTGTGTGTGTGTGTGTGTGTGTGTGTGTGTGTGTGTGTGTGTGTGTGTGTGTGTGTGTGTGTGTGGTTTTCAGTGAATGAAGTGTCTTTGCTAGGGATAAAATATGGGCAGAATGATGTAATTATACTTCAATGGGATGGTTTGATAAAAGAAATATAAGAAAGATGTCTTCTGTGGAGAGCAAATGGATTAGCAATGAATAAAAAGGTTAAGTTGGTGGATTCTATATTAATGGGAAAAGATAGCATATACGTCAAATGTTTATATGATCCCAGAAAAATATGGAAAGTAAATTATGCAGCTGGTGTTTTCTTTCATATGAACTTTAATATTAAACCCAGTGAAAAATGTGTGTTGTATATGAATGGAGACAAAGCTGTTTACTCTGCTTTGTTAAACGTATATAGAGTATTAAAGTGGGTAAAAGAAGAGAATGTGAAATTAACAGTCTTCTTCTTCTTCTTCTTTTGGCTGTACTCATTTGGGGTCACCACAGCAGATCATCTGTTTCCATTTCTTCCTGTCCTCTGCATCTTGCTCTGTCACACCAACCACCTACATGTCCTCTCTTACCACATCCATAAACCTTATATTAGGCCTTCCTCTTTTCCTCTTACCTGGCAGCTTCATCCTTAGCATCCTTTTTCCAATATACCCATCATCCCTCCTCAGCACATGTCCAAACCAACCCAATCTCACCTCTCTGACTTTGTCTCCAAACCGTCCAACTTGAGCTGACCCTTTAATATACTGATTCCTAATCCTGTCCACCCTTGTCACACCCAATGCAAATCTTAACATCTTTAACTCTGCCACTTCCAGCACTGACTCCTGCTTTTTTGTCAATGCCACCATCTCCAACCAACCGTACAACATAGCTGGTCTCATTACCCTCTTGTAGACCTTCTCTTTCACTCTTACTAGTACCCGTATGTCACAAATCACTCCTGACACTCTTCTCCACCCATTCCACCCTACCTGTACTCTCTTCTTCACCTCTCTTCCACACTCATGATTACTCAGAACTGTTGATCCCAAGTACTTAAACTCATCCACCTTCGCCAACTCTACTCCCTGCATCCTCACCATTCCTCTATCCTACCTCTCATTCACACACACATATTCTGTCTTAGTCCTGCTGACCTACATTCCTCTCATCTCTAGAGCATATCTTCACCTCTCTAGGGTCTCCTCAACCTGGTCCCTACTCTCGCTACAGATCACAATGTCATCTGCAAACATCATAATTCATGGAGCCTCCAGTCTGATCTCGTCTGTCAACCTGTCCATCACCATTGCAAAAAAGAAAGGGCTCAGAGCTGATCCTTGATGTAATCCCTCCTCCACCTTAAATGCATCTTTCACTCCCACTGCAGACTTCACCACTGTCACACTACCTTCCTACATATCCTGTACCACTCTTACATACTTCTCTGCCACTCCTGACTTCCTCATACAATACCACAACTCCTCTCTAGGCACCCTATCATATGCTTTCTCCAAGTCCACAAAGACACAATGCAACTCCTTCTGACCTTCTCTATATTTCTCCATCAATACTCTCAGAGCAAACATCGCATCTGTAGTGCTCCTTCCCGGCATGAAACCATACTGCCAATCACTAATCATCACCTCTCTTCTTAACATAGCTTCCACCACTCTTTCCCATAACTTCAAGCTGTGACTGATCAGTTTTATCTGTAGTTACTACAGCTCTGCACATCACCCTTATTCTTAAAAATAGGTACCAAAACACTTTTTCTCCACTCCTCAGGCATCCTCTGACTTTCCAAGGTTTCATTAAATAATCTGGTTAAAAACTCCACTGCCATTTCTCCTAAGCACCTCCATGCTTCCACTGGTATGTCATCTGGACCAACAGCCTTTCCATTCTTCATCCTCTTCATAGCTGTCCGTACTTCCTCCTTGCTAATCTGTTTCACTTCCTGATTCACTATCCGCACATCATCCAACCTTCTCTCTCTCTCATTCTCTTCATTCTTCAGCCCCTCAAAGTACTCTTTCAATCTGCTCAACACACTCTCCTCGCTTGTGACTACATTTCCGTCACTATCCTTTATCACGCTTACCTGCTGCACATCTTTCCCAGCTTGGTCCCTCTGTCTAGACAATCGGTACAGGTCCTTTTCTCCCTCTTTAGTGTCCAACCTTTCATACAACTCTCCATATGCCTTATCTTTAGCCTTCGCCACCTCTCTCTCTGCCATGCTCCTCATCTCCTTATACTCCTGTCTACTTTCTTCATCTCTCTGACAATCCCATTTCTTCTTCGCCAGCCTCTTTCTCTGTATACTCTCCTGTACTTCCTCATTCCACCACCAGGTCTCCTTGTCCTCCTTCTTCTGTCCAGACGTCACATCAAGCACCTTTGTAGCTGCCTCCCTTACCATCTCTGCTGTAGTTACCCAGCTATTTGGTAACTCTTCACTGCCCCCCAGTGCCTGTTTTAACTCTTCCTTGAACTCCACCTCACAATCACCCTTTTTCAACTTCCACCATTTGATCCTTGGCACTGCTCTCACACTTGTTCTCCTCTTCTTGATCACCAACATCATCCTACAGACCACCATTCTATGCTGCCTAACTATAATTTCATCTGCCACCACTTTACAGTCTCCAATCTCCTTCAGACTGGCCCTCCTACATAGGATATAATTCACCTGTGTGCATTTGACAAGCAATACATGGAAGGCAATAATCAGAATGTTGTTGCACTGTACATCTAATCAAAGAGTTAAAAGATTTTAGCAATGTCTGATAGTGGATGAATCAGAATAAATTAAGCAGTAGTTTGAATCTATCACCAATATTTCCAGACTCAACAGTACACACACACACACACACACACACACACACACACACACACACACACACACACACACACACACACACTGAAAGTGTCCCACTAAAACTAACTAGTCACTTGCCTGTGTGCATCTTCCTCCACTCTTGTACGTCACCCTATGCTCCTCCCTCTTCTTAAAATGTGAAATTAACAGTAAGAATGTTTAAGTACAAGTGCAAAAAGTACTGGGAGATAATGGGTTCCTATTAGATGACTGAAGATGCATTCTTTCGAATACGTCTTGGTTGAACTTGAAAAGACAAAACGGCAAAATGACGAAGTGGCATATAAGCAAATTCTTTTCCTGGGAAAGAAATTACTTGGCTGCGTCCATTACTTTGCCATTTTCATCACTGTAGTGCAATCTTGAGTTGGTATATTTAAGTAGGGGTGTGTGGGGGGGCACAGCCCCCCACTTTAAGTTATGTTTTAAGTTTTTTTTTTTTTTTTTTTTTGGAACAGTGATTTTTTGTTCTAAGTGTTCGCGTTTGTAAGCTTTTGCTTACATGGGGTCGATAAATCATCATTCACTTTTCTAAGCATTCGATGATTTAATATAGTCTAGAGATAATGAAACAAGAAAAAGAGAAAAAATATGTAAAGGAAGAAATTATAAACTGTCAAGAAAAATGCAAACATGGAAAATAAAAACTGAGGATAGAAAGATGCGATGAAGTAATATTATTATGTAAATCCATGGGGAAATTTACCAGAAGCGATTAAAGCTATTAAAGTCAGGAAAAGTGGTGTACTAAGATAGCAGAGTTCCAGAATTTCCTATGGAGACTGGTAATTAATAATATTTACCAGTAAAAGGGAATATGCCATATGAAAAGAAAATTGAAAGAGCGTGTTTATTTTGTGAAGAGGAAGAAATGTGAAAGAGTGGTAAAACTCTAGAAAACGCTATGTGAGGAATTCGTTGAGACTATTAATGACATAATATAGATATAAATATGATTATGTATGGATATTATAGGAACAAAACTAAAAATATGTGAGTTAGGCAGATAAGAATTTATTGCATGCAATGTAAATTATTTGGAATGAAAGACTGAATGAAATTTCATTTAATGGGAAACAGATTTTGGCAGATATATTGTGAAAAATGATGTTTGTGGAAAAAGGAGTGGGGGCCAATTATGGAAGAATAAAAATGAGGATATTATAAGACAGATAATGAATAGTAAAACAATAGAAATGTGTATACATATGCCTTTAAATATGTACATTTTCTAAATATCTTGTGTTAAATAAAGGACCCCCTACTCTTTTGATAGGTGCTGTGGGATCTTTAACATCCTCCTGCGCTACTACCAACTCAAGCAGATGGGACTTTGTGTCTCATCTGAAGGACAAGACACTCTGGAATGCAGTACTCCCCTTATGCTGCACTGCAATTCCAGCAATTGATCTACCTGGTGTGGGGGAAGAATCAACAGACTTCTGCACCAAAGGCAAGTGTGTTAACTGTGACACCACTGACACTCCCTCTGTGTCCTTGTGTCTACCTGTTCACTGTTCTTCCAATTCTGCCTGCCCTGCCTTGCTCTTAGTATGTCATCTTCACCCTGCTTTCCTTTGTGAATATGGAAAGTATTCATTCAGCGACTGTGTCTGCTTCTGTGCCTTCTGTAACAGCCCTACCATCTTTGTTAAGCCTAACTATTTCTGGTCTTTCTTTCTTTCTTTCTTTCTTTCTTTCTTTCTTTCTTTCTTTCTTTCTTTCTTTCTTTCTTTCTTCTTTTTTTCTTCTTTCTTTCTTTCTTCTATAGACCTAAAAAGTCCTCATTTCCTTTCCCGATCCCTTCAGCTGATTCCCTTTTATCAGGAACCTTTTGCAGCCCATACCATCTTTGTTGACCCTTTGCTTTGTTCCTTGCACTGTGTCACTATACCACCTCCACCTCCCATGTTCTCCTTCACACCTCCTGTAAGCCCTGTCTTTTGAGCTAACTACCATCCACACATCCCTATGGAGCTACATGAGCATTATCCTCTTTTTGACTTTTTACCTGATCCTCACAATCTTGTCCATAGTCCTGAGTGTCCTCTACATGGTCTACCCATAGCTTGCTTACTCCCATGATTTGCTTCCAGTCTCTTAACTCATACTTGACTTTCTCCCTCAGTGTAGCATAATCCAGGCATCAAAATTCACAAGCCCTTTCACTACCTTATTATTCTTCCCCTTATCTCCCATTCTATACAGCACAGTGGCATGATCACTGTTGGGAGTTGCCTTAAATTGGGAATG
Organism: Protopterus annectens; assembly: GCF_019279795.1. Lineage (NCBI taxonomy): Eukaryota > Metazoa > Chordata > Ceratodontiformes > Protopteridae > Protopterus > Protopterus annectens. Next base: position 1,675,003,021 of record NC_056741.1, read on the forward strand.
TATAATATCCTCTTCATAGGTTTGAACTACATTGAGAATTCTATTCAGCAGTAGCTGACTGAAGCACCCTCATTAACCCTCTTTTTCCCACTTTTCTATATGGGGTCAGGGTATTGTGTCAGCTGTCACTACCTCCTTTGACAGCAATCCCTGACTATCTCAAGCCTTCAAGTATGCAATCTGTCCATTCATCCATCCCTTTGCTGGATGTCCTAGTTTCCTCTTCAACTTCATTCTGTCTCTCTCAAATTCTTTTCATCATATCATCTTTTTTATTCCTGCCTATATGTGCCTGAACCACCATGATCTGTTTTCTTTGACCTTCTATAAAATTGGAGCTACTTTGGCTACTGTTCTGATGTCATCATTTCTTCATTTGTCCCTCACTGATCATCCTACCACCCATCTCAGGCACTTCATCTCCATCACCTCTAGCTTCCTCAACTGCTCTGCCTTCATCACAAAAGTACTGCTAACACTGCTGTTTAGTATATTTTACTTTTCAACTTCTTTGGCATTCTTTTGTCATACACTATCCCTGACACTGCACCAGTTGGCTACATCCCCTCTGATCCTAGCTTTGACCTCATCATTCATTCTACCCTTCTCCTCTACCACTCCTCCCAGAAATGTAAAACTGTTAAAGTTTTCCACTCTATCTCAATTTCCAGCTTATTCTGATCCCCCATTTCTACCATGACAGCTGTCTTGTCTGTACTCAGCTTCATCCCATGTGCCTTCAGTTTTGCATTTCACTCCTCTGTCCACAGTGGTAAGGAAGTCATTCTATGCAGCCCAGCTTATAAGTTAGGGATCCAAGATCCAAGGAAGTTACAGTCCCACTGCACTCGACCCTCATTAAGCCAATAATCGAGTTCAATGTGCCATTTAGCATGTACTTTACTAGGCAGTTAAAACAGCTGGAGTGACTCCAGAGGTTCCTCACAAAGAAAATACAACATGTAAGCAACATATCCTACTCTGATAGACTAAAAGCCCTATCCGTTTAGTCTGTCTCCTACTGACTATGAAGGGGTGACCTATTCCTAACCTATAAGACATTAACACATCTAGGCCAGATGGAACTGCTACATCCATAAGAAAAACAGCACAGAGGTCACCTGATCTAGGGATCTAAACCTAGTCAGTGACTCCAACAAAACATGCTGGAGAGGCAGAAATGTGTCACAGAGATTACCCCTTCTCTGTAACAGGTTTCCAATTCACATTAAATAGAACTCTTCCTTAGCCCTCTTCAAGGAGTTTGGATTAATGGATTGGGAATCACAAATTCACACCTGGGATAGTGCCTATGTCCCTTATGGACAGAGGCAATCAGTAAAATGCTCAAGGCATATGCACAGACCTCTACCATCTTCTTGCTCCTAGGGGCTGCATACTGAATGAAATTGGGTTACACTGGCTAGGCTTGTAAGGGCTCTCAAGCCATTAGTCTTGTAATTTCCTATGAACCTATGAACTTATGAATCATTTACTAATATTCCTGTTTAGAGTCTGCTTGTAATGCCACATCTTCTGCATGCAACAGCTCTGTTGACCTGTCCTCTCTGAACTGTTTGGTTTGTCCATCACTAAAATAAAGTACAAAGGGCTCAGAGATATAGCTTAGGTTCATAGGTTGGTACTAGGCTATCGGCCCTAGGACCTATACAAGCCTAGCCATAACAAAAAGAAACTGACTGCCTTTCACTGTAGTCAGGGATTGAACCCTGTAATCTGCACACATAAAACCGCCTCCCTAACCACTAGGCCAGAGGAGTAGCAGAACAATTCCCTTTCGGTTTATAGATTCATAGGTTCATAGATTAGTACTAGGCTAACTGCCCTTGCGAGCCATTTTAAGCCTAGCCAATTATCCCTTGTGAGACTCAAACCTTGCACCTTGTGTTTGCAAGGCAAACATCTTAACCATTAGGCCACCCTCCCAACCCTGATAAACACCCAGTCCCACAGGGAACACCATCTATGAGTCTGAATACTATTGGTACTTGTGTCATTGGACCCCTGTACATAGTCTGCACTAATTTTACAAATGTTTACAGGACTTCAAACCACTTTCTCCATGTCCAGGAATGGCCACTTGGACTCTTTCCTCATCTCTAGCTTCTTCTCCACTATCTGTCTCATTGAAAACATTGTGTCAGTTGTGCTACGTCCTGATCTGAATCCAAACTGCTCATCTTGCTTTCTACTTCTCTATGCATTTGTTTATCATGCGCCCACCTTCGGCACTTTCATTCAGTGTGACAGGAACTCTTCTTCCTCCTTCATCTCTACTGTTGAACCCATAACCTCCCTATTTGCTCCTGGTAGATTCTTATCCCCCTTGAGTATTACTGTCTCCCTCCTACAAAACTACCTTATACTCACATCCAGGCTCTCAACAACCTGGCTTGCTGTGCCTGCCCCACCTCTTCTATATTATTTATTGCACGCTCAGAAGAGCATCGACAGATAATCAACCCCATGTAAAGGCACCAAAAACACACAAATGGAGCCAGCAGTTGGTGATAATTTTCCAGTGATAAATTGCAGCAAAATAAAACAAAGCAAATAGTAAAACATTACTTAACGGTTTTGGTAGGGCTGTTACACAGCCTTCATAAATATATCAACTTCGCACTACAGTGCGAAGGCAAAAGTAGCATAAGTTAAAACAAAATCTTTTTCCCAGGAAAGAATTATTGAAAATATCTTTTCGCTTTTTTTTTTTTTTTTTCGCTTTTACTGTTCTACAAAGAAGCATTTGACAACCTGCATCTGCAACAGCGTAATAGGGAACCCTGCCTCTGTGGCAGTGTAGTCAATACACAGTCCAGGAGTTAGTGCAAACGTTTCTGCTAAGCAATTCCAATGTAGCAAACCTTTCTGAAAAACAATACTTTCTATTGTCTTCCTCTGAGCCATATATCTGCTATACTTAACCTTTGTCATTTTCATCTCATGAATCTATTTTTCTGTGTGATGTATTTACTTGGTTTCTGCTGACATGTTAGTTATAACTGGCAGTTGGTGCAGAGGGTTAAAGCTATGAGCAATATATCCTGTCATGTAGGATATGATTCCTAGAGCGCTCATTTGACTACAGTGTGGGCTTGACCAACTCATTTATTCAGATATTTTTCCCAGATTGCCTCTGAAAAGAGATTGTGGACCTACCTGTTGAGGAAATGGATAAATCTTTTTACTTCTTTTTACGTTAATAATTTCAGTCATGCCCCCTCTCTGCCTTGTAGATTCAGCACTACAACTTTTAAACTCTTTTGGTCTCTAGTTGTATAAGTTGTGGCACAAATTCTGTACCATTTGTGTTGTCATCCTTTGAACTGCCTCTGTGTAACCTTTGTCTTTAAAAAGCAGACTCCAGCAGTGTACATTATACAGCAGAAGAGGCATTGCTAACTGTCTGCACAGACTGATAAGAACTTGTCTTCTGTTGGTTGTATATTTTTATATGCATCCCGGTATTCTGCGAGCTATTCCTTACTGTTTTCTTTTATTCCTTCCCTTACATTATTGCATTTGACTAGACCCTAGTCTCCTTCCTAAATTTTAACTGACATTACATCCTCTCTTGCTTTGGTCTCTGTTGCTCTGGTATCACTTCCGAGAGGTACTATTTTGTATTTGTTGCATTAAATTTAAGATGGTGTATGGGATACCATTTCTACAATATTGCAAAATCTCTTTAACATTTTCTGTACCATCTTGTATGTAATCCATGTTGCATGACTCTGTGTCATCTGCAAAAAACAAACCTTTCCTTCAACTTCTTCTGCAGCGCCACTAACAAAGACATGGAAAAATAATGCCACTAGTGCTGCCCCGTGTGCTAACTAGATTGTCATCATCATTTCATCTCAGGGGGCACCATTACATGTATCCTGTTACTTAACCAAACTTTTTCCTCACACCCCCCCTCCCCAGATCCATCTCAGGTTTTCTTAATTTGTTTACTAACCTGCTCTGAAATAGAATATCAAATGCCATGTTAAAATGTTGTATTATTGCCACTTTTAATCACCATGCCTAAATATCTAAGTCCTCTTAGAGTCAATTCCTTTCTACCTTTAATTACTGGAATCCATTCCTAACCCTTTCTTTTGAGACAGAACTGTGATGAAACATTCATCCCCAGCAATTTCTATTAAACGACTAAATAAATATCACTTCTTTTTCTGTGTAGCTATATAACAGAAGTATTAATTTAGTCGCCTTAGAAATTATAATGTAATCTCTCCTTTAGTTCTTTATGTGGTCTGTACCTTCCTGAGATGGAATCTTTTGATCAGTAGTCAATATACCTTTCAACCTATTAGCACAAGAATTCTGGACAAAGACAAAAAAAATGGGTGGGGGGGGTATCAAAGGTCCAAAATCAGGATCAGAGTTTAAATATTGCTCTTATAAACTTAGAAAATTGCTAGAATAACAGCTTTTGTATTAGCATGCATTTTTTCCAAAGGACTTGAAATCCGAAACACAAATGTCTGTCATTATCTAATGGCTTTGTTCCTCAACGATTTGCCAGAAAGCCATAAATGTTATGATGAATGGACTAAAAATATGGACATTGTATGAACTTCTGGACAGTTGAGAGATATGGTATTCAATTGGTTTCAAGATCTGTGTCCAGTGTGGGGCTTGTCATCTCACTGTACTGCTCTGATTGAAGAAGAGCTTTACTGAGGCTCAAACTTTAACTTAAGCAACTGAATTCCCTTTCAAAAAAAGATTACTCCAGCCCTTCACCCCAGACAGAGGAAGGAAACAGTAAAACTATTATTGACACTTTTTAACTGCATCCCTTTGAAAAGTGAAGGCATATTCAAAGCGGGTATGGTGATAAGCTACAAATCAGTTCCATCACATGGACATTAGTTTAAATATTGTAATTTTCATATACATGCTATAAGATACAAAACTGTCAGTTTCTCGGACAAGGTGATCTGCATGTTTAAATCTAGGGAGCCTAACATGACTGACAAAATGCTCTGTGGAAATGCCATACACTGTCATGAAGTAACATCTACTAAAGGTGAAGCAAGGTAACGATATTGTTACAGAACACTTAAGTTATTGGCAGTTATAAAGTCACCAGGATCTAGTTACAAAACACAAACGTGACCTAGTTAACACCACATGATAACTGGATTGTCTCTATTCATCATCTCTGCAGATATGCACTTAGTACAAAACATCCTAATATTGATTTCATGATCCCTAACTAATCCTTCTCATCTTGTCTTCTTCCATCTATGTTTTTCCTGGATGACTTCAGTCTTGGGGCATAACACAACAATTTTGGGCATAACATTTTCAAATTGCCAATTTGTTTTTGTTCATCCTAGATACTCAACCTCCCCATATGTCTACCTTTTGCAGGTGTTTGCATTTTTGTACACATAGATCACTTTCTCTTCTAGTCCATCTGTGTTGCTTCAGACAAGTATACCACACATCAGAGTCCAGGGTGAAATCTTGTGTACTGCCATATATCCCTTTCACTTGCCTAATTTTATGCCACTCATGGCTATGTGCTAATGTCATTTATTTATTCACTGCACAACAGCAGCCAAATGTTTCTCAGAAATCCTTGCATTCCACATTTTTAACTCCATTAATTTTGGTGATGTATTTCAACCCATCAAAGTAGTTACGCTATTTAACAGAAATGTTTGGCAGTTTGTGCAGAGGACTAAGAACTGTTTTGTCTAGTCTAGGGTTTGATTTCCACAGTTTCAATTTACTACTGTGTGATTCTGAGAAAATTACATAACTATACAGTGCTCATGGTAATTGGGAAACTAGGCTAGGCTGCTCAGTGGTTTGCTTGACCACATGGCTAGGAACTGCTATAAACCTTAACATCTGTCTGTAGAACTTGGGCTGTATTTTCTTTTATTTTATTGTGTTTATGTACTTATTTGTCTTTATTTATGCTATTTTCCATTTTTTCTACTATTGCCATGTTTCACCACCCATTCTCTTACTAATGTATCTTTACTGACCCATACAGCTGCATCAAGCTCCCCATCCTATAGGTGCAAGCATTTTCTCCAATCATCATCATATGCATCATGGTCACATGTGCTCCATTATCTATTTTGTAATCCTCATGTAGCTTCTAGGGATTAAAGGTCCAGAACCCTCAGTGGAGAATATCCCCTTTATTTTATTTTATTTATTTTATTTTACATTTGTTAAATAGTGTTTGTCTGACTGGGCCCAGAGAGCCCTTTTTCAGCAGAGACCCAAGGAGAAAAGCTCCAGGAAAATAATTAAAAAAATAAGAAAAACCTAACAAGTCAAGTTGTAAGATGCTTAACAGTACAAAAGCAGAGAGAAATACAATACGAATATATACAAACGCACAGTATTTTGAGAATGCAGTAGCAATATGTTTGAGAAATTTGGTTAGCATTAAGTTATATACAAGGAATATAGCAATGCCTAAAATAAAAAAATATGTAATATACAATTCAGAGTAACATCATGACATAGTACAACAAAGATGCATTTAACAGCATAGGTACTAACTGAAGAGAGAGTAATATATGTAGACAGTTTAGGTAGATACCAGGCAGATATGTTAATTGAGAGGAGAAGAAGAGAAATTCATTAGGTTATTTCTTGACAAGTACAAAGTTGGAAATTAATTTTTAGTTGCTTTTTGAATTCACCACTTTTGGTTGTGGAGCGAAGAGAGAATGGAAGTTTGTTCCATGAGTGTGCATTTGAATGACTGTAAAATATTTTTCCAATATTTTTGTTTGGCTTGATCACCTGCAGAAGGATTTGCTGTGTGCTTCTGAGGTCATGATTGGGTGTAGGGTGTAATTATGGATATAAGAGCAGGGCAGGCGTTGGAGCTATTTAGGATGCTGTGGGCAATTTGTAGTTGTGGGAGCAAAGGCCATCTTAAGCTTTTCAGGGATGTACAGTGATGGGATTTGTAGCTATTACTGGCTGTGAATCTGCCTATCTTGCTATAGTGGTTTCTACTTTGGTTAAGAGGTTATTTTGGAGGTTAGTAAGTATGGGAGCAGCATACAGCAGGGATGGTAGAATAAATATTTGAGCCAGTACAGGTCTAGATTTGTTAGGTATATATTTGTTGTTGTGGTACAGAAGACTTAGTTTTTGATTGGACTTTTTGATACAGTTTAAGATACGCAGGTCAAATTTTAATTGGTTGTAAATAGTAATGCCAAGCAATTTGGTCAGTGTTGAGAGTTGTATTATCTAAGGATAAGATGATGAAGTTGTCTTTACCTGGATTGAGGTTTTTTGAAGGAAAAGGAGAAGCTTGGTCATCTTGGTCATTTTGGGGTGAGAAGCAGGTTGTTTTCAGTTAGACATTGTTCTACTAGGTACAGAGATTGCTGAGTGATAATGTGGAGATTTTGTATATTGCTAGAGGTGTTAATAATTGTGGAATCATCTGCGTATTGTATTAAGGTAAAGTCTAAGAGTTGGGGCAAGAGACATGGAGGTTATTTGTAAATATATTAAAAAGTAAGCGGCTCAGGACAGAACCCTGAGGAATCCCAGTCTTAACAAGACGGAAAGGGGAGAAGGATGTTTACCATCTGATGGACTATCTGTTTGAGAGGTAGCTGTCAAACCAGGAGGTAGTGGAGGTAGAGAGTTGTAGGGTGGAAAGTTTGTTTAGGAGGATAGGATGGGAAACAGTATGAAATGCTTTGGATATGTCAAGGAATAGAGCTGATATGAGTTAATTATTATCTCTGGCTTGGGCAATGTTGTGTGTGAAAGATAGGAGGGCAGTAGTAGTACTGTGCGTGGGTCAGAAACTGTGCTATGTGGGTGTAATTAGGTTTGCCTCTAAGAAGTGGTTTAGTATTTGTCTACGTATCCATTTTTCCAGCATCTTGGATAAGGGGGATAATATGGCACTAGCCCTATAATTTGTGGGTTCTGTAGAATTTCCTCCCTTATGGAGTGGTATTATGAAGAATTTTTTTCAGATATCTGGAACTGTATTTTCTTGGCTGAATCTATTGATAAGTATAGATACAGGTTATGCTACGGATTCAGCTGCATGTTTGAGAAATAATGGATGGAGTTTGTCGGCTGATGGCAAACAGGGCTAGAGTTTGTTAAGATGTGATCTGATGAAGGAAGTTACTATGGGTGCTAGGGAGAACGAGGGAGGAGATGAGGTGGGAGGTGGTGTCTTAATATCAAGAGTTTCTGGTTTAGTAAGTTTTTCTATTGTTTTGATAAAAAAGCTGTTAAGTAGGGATGCAGTTTCATTAGAAGGTTTGTTAGAGAAGGGGTTTAGTGAAGATGGCCTCCCTGGAGATAGTAAATTGTTCATTAAGTGTCAGAATTTCTTCAGGTTGGAATGTGGGTAGCTAAGAGATTTTTGATAAAAAATGTTTTTGTCTAGTAGGACCTGCTTTTTTGTTTGGTTTGAAAGCTGTTTATATAAGTTCAGGTGGAAAGTTGAGTTGTCATTTTTTTTCCATGCTCTCAAGGCACTGTCTCACTTGTTCATAAGTGATCGAGTTGCCTGGTTTAGCCATGATGCATAATTACATTTCAGCCTAATTTTTCTACCGGAAGCCAGGGTGTTAAGGCTTTCTAGGGATATATTGTTGAAGCTTTGGACAGCCTCATTAAGGTGTAATGTGTGTAGGAATGACCAGTTTAGAGTGGACAGTAATTCATTTAGGGTAACAGGGTTGCAGTTTTTAAGGTTACGAGTCTCTTTGTATTGGTGGCTCTTGTTAAGAATGGGAGAATGTCTTACTACTGAGGTAAGGAGGTGGTCACTAAGGGAGCTAGGTAGGGAGGAAGGGTTATGATAGCACTGGGGGTTAGATACTAAGATCTATTCAATGACCGAGCCATTCTGGGAATTTTTTTGCTGGTGCGTAGGCGAGGTGGTCAACTAGGTAAAGCCATAAATGTTTATAAAGTAGCTAGGGGATGCAGTATTAACAAGGTTTCAGTCAATATTCATATCTGCTTTACCTTAAATAACCTCTGGTGCATATGGTTAAATATTCTGGCATTACGCACACTTAACTAGCCTGCTATAAATTTGACCGGGTAAAAAGATAAACTACAGATATATCACATGGGCATACGTTTAAAATCACATAACCATTACCTATATGCTATAGGGTATAGAACTTGTCTGTTACCTAGACCAAATTTCCTACTAGACAGCCCTTGAAAGACACATATAAGGGATCTTGCCAGTTATTCAAAAATTAAATAAATAAAGTTAAAACAAAATTATCCTCCCCGATTTCCATGTTTTTCTAGAGCAGATGGTTGTGTTTATTTAGACACATCCAAAGAGCAGTAGCTGATTCTAATAAGCAGGGTGTTAGTGCTACTCATATGAACTTAATAAAAACAAAACTGTGTATTAGAATCTACAAATTAAAAATGTATTACAATAATTAAATCAGTAATCAAAAATGGCAGATGATACAATCAACATAGCTTAAATGAAAATGTTCATGTGAAAAGTGTAGTCCATCAACTCCAATATAATATGCATTAAAGATGGCAAAATAAAAGAGACTTTATAATGCATTGAGAGCTGTGCAAGAAACAAGTCTATCCTTCAAATGTCTTTTATTTAATCTAATGAGTTACATAAGTTTTATTTAATTTATTAGAGTAAAATACATTTTGAGCAGTAGAAATGCTCTTCAGCATTGTTCGGCACAGCATGCAATCTGATTTATAAGTGAAATGGAAGTGCACATCTACTTTATATTCATGTCTAGGTTGCTTGATCTAGCCTGATTTCATGTTGTGCTATGTTGGTATTCAAAGTATAAATTACATTTAACTGTAGCCCCCAAATGCTGATGTGATTCTTTCCTTATTTATTTAATGTTTGAGTTGACGGCATAGTTTTCACTCGAGCACTTTCTTCCTCCTCCCACCAGAATACTGAACGAGTAACTGAGCCTTTTTTTTCTGTCGACCCTACCTTGACATTTTCATTTGCTTTGTGAAAAACAATAAATTATCATTTTACATTTAATAAAAGTTTTCACAGTGCTTTTCTTCTCAAGAATTTGGACTGCCAAATCCATTTTACTGCTGCTATAATACAGTTTCAGTTCTTGTCTATGTCCTATTTCTATTATGCCGTTTTGAATAATTTGAACTGTTATGGCATTTTGAATGTGGTCCTTAGAGATATTGCTGTATGTGATCATTAGGGTTCATTAATTATGCCAGCTCTGTGGCTTGGAGGCACAAAGCCCTGACTATGACTCAGGTGACCTGAGATCAAGTAGCCCCTTAGTTGTTTGATGGAGACGGCAAGGAAGGATACATGTGCCCATTCTAGGGAGAGAGGGTAGTGGTTCCCAGCTACCTCACTGATGCACCTGGTCATTTGAAAGCTTGCCTCAAACAGCAAGGGGACGAGATGGGCTGTAGCCACTTTAGCTTATGACAAAAGGTCTTGCTGCTACATGCAAAGGAATGCGCATGCACAGGGCTGAGGGGCACAGGTGATCCTTGCAGTCACACAGGGTGGGGTTAGGGCATAAGCAATGCATTTTCAGTTGTCAGAATGCTAATATTCTTTTCATTCTTCTTGATGTGCTGTTTTAAATCAGCCTTTCTTATCTTCACATTTCCCTGTACTCTGCATGCCACTTTTCTTTGTTGTTCCATTTGCGTCATTTTGTATACTTTGAAATATTACTTGTTTATGCCAATGGATGTGCTCCTTCTGATATTGAGGAAAATGTATTTGGTTCCCTCTGTCAATTTGCCCTATTTGAACAATTGTTCATTTACACCTTTTATATTCAGACAGAGTGAAACAAAGATGTATTGCCTCTTCTTTTATTTGGCCGCATTATACTTGTATATTTCTGGGTGGTCATGGTGGTGCAGCAGTTAGCGTTGCCCCTCACAGCAAGAGGTTCTCTAGTTTGATTCTTGGCTGGGGCACCTTCTGTGCAAAGTCTGCATGTCCTCCCTGCTGTCACGTGGGTTTCCTCTGGGTGTTCTGGTTTCCTCCCACTTTCCAAAGACATGCTGCAGGTGGATTGGACACTCTAAATTGGCCCTAGGTGTGAGTGTGTGCATGTGGATGCCTTCTGTGGAAGGTTGGGTGCCAGGCTGGCAACCCAACAATGTTGAACTCCACTGCCAATCATTCTGCAGACTATTGTTTCACTGTGGCAACCCCTAACGGGAAAAGCCAGAAGAAGAAGATACTTGTATATTTTTGAAACGGCAACCTGAACACCATGGAATGTGCTGGATCACTAAGAAGAAGCCTTCTCTTACTGTAGAAATATCAGGACATTTAAAAACAGTGGAACATTTTCTTACAATTTTCAGCTACCATTGCTTCTTGTCTGTTGAAGCCTAATTGTATTTCTTCATCATTTCCCTGCTAGCCATTTTTCTGAAGTCAGTACATTTGTCTTGTATTTTCTGCTTGCTTTGTTTTTCTGCTGAAATGTAGTACGTAGTGACTGCTCTTATTGTTACATTTCTTCAGACTGGCTCTGGATACACAATCCATGCTTTACGTTCTGACATGGAGAATAAGCCTCATTGAGTAAAGTACTCTTCCCAGCTGACTTAATTATTCTCTGTGGCTTGAAGGTTCTCAGTCACCTTCTTAATGATAAGTTGATACCATCAGGCCTTATCTGACATCCTGAGATATCCCTGGGATCTTCTGCCCAGGGATGGAATTATTTTATAGAGCCTAAAATGCAGCCAAAGACTCTACACATGAACTCAGGCCATCATGATCTATTTAATCCTTCTGTCATAACATTCTTTTATTTATGTATTGTATTAATATTACTAATAGAATTAACATGTACCATGGTGTCATAGACAGAAAAGTTCATAAAACCAGTGAATGTCACACCAGTGTAAGGGAAAATAATAATATAGTTAAGGATGCAGAATTGAAAATATCTAGAATAGACTTGGTTACTACAATACCACTGAACTGAATAAGAAAGCAAATAAAAATTCTTTATATTTATACTGGCAATGGTCATTCAAAACATGTGACAGTATGAATAATAGGTTCATAGGTTCATAAGTAGGTACTAGGTTATCTGCCCGAGGGCATTTATAAGCCTAGCCAGAGTGTGTCGGCATTCGCTGCCCCATTGATTAATTAACTGATCCTCTGTCAAGCAGAGCGAATGAAGTGATCCCAGGGGTGTATTTTCTGTTACCCATCCACTTGTAAAGGTTTTTCTTGAAGAGTGTTAGTGAGGGGCTCTGCCTGATGTAATTTGGAATTTTGTTTCAAAGCATGGGGAGTCTCTGTGACAGGAATCTATCCCTCCAGCATGTTCTATTTATTGTTGTGGCGAGGTTTAGCTCACTAGAGTGCATGACTCGCAGTGACTTGGATTTCTTTAGGTGGAGCATGTCCATCAATTCTGAGTTGGACATGGCTTTGTAAATCAGGCAGAGATCACCTCTGAGTAAGCGATATGCCACTGAGTACAGCCAGAGTTTTTTCAGTCGGGCTGCATAGGACATATGTTTGAGGCCAGTAATCTTCTTGGTGAGGTACTTTTGTGGTCTTTCCAGCTGTTGGAAGTGTCTTGTGAGGTACATCCCAAATGGGCCATTGTACTCTATGATGGGTCTAATGAGTGACGAGTAAAGTGGCACTATAACCTCTTTATTTCTAGATGCAAACCATTTAGTAATTAGATGGGCCACATAGAAGGATTTCCTAACTACTTTGGCAATATGATTGTCAAAAGAGAAATTACTATCTACCTGGGTTCCCAGATCTCTTATTACCTCTTCTGTATTAAGGGGACTGCCACCTATGTGGTAATTCGTGGGTGTTTTGTTTTTCCCAAATGGGATGACTATGCATTTTTTGGCATTTAGCTTAAGACCATGACTTTGACACCAGGTGTCCATCTCAGTAAGACCCTTTTGGAGAATGCCCATGTCAGCCGGAGAGTCAATTATGGCTCGCAGTTTGCAGTCATCGGCAAACTTGGCTAACCATAGTCCTCCTGTGTTTGCCTGTACTTCTGAGAAGTATATGCCGAACAATAGTGGTCCCATGACCGAGCCTTGTGGGACACCACTTGTGACTGGTTTAGAGTTTTACCTGGAGCCCGTTATTCTTACCGTGTGAGTTCTTGGAAACTCATCTCATGATGTAGGGGTTTATGTTCAGGCTGGTGAGTTCTTCTGTAATACCCGAGTGGGGAATGGTGTCGAAAGCCTTGGCGAGGTCAAGGTAGGCTGTGTGAACCACATTTCCCTCATCTATGGCCTTGGTGACTGTGTCGAAGAAGTCAACCAGGTTTAGTAAGCATGATCTGCCCTTAACAAAGCCGAACTGGGTCGGGTCAAGTGTTTGGAGGTTCCCAATGTCTTTGTTAATGAGTTCCATGATGATGCGCTCCATAGCCTTGCAGATCAGGCTAGTCAGGCTTATGGGGCAATAGTTACCAGGGTCAGTTGTGGCCCCTCCTTTGTGGAGAGGAATAACCATTGCTGTGTGCCATTCTATGGGCACATAGCCTGTGGAGAGGCTGAGGTTGAACAGTGTGTTTAGGTGGGGGGTTAGTTTGTTCTGTAGTTCGTGCAAGACACAGCCTGGGAGACCATCTGGTCCCACTGATGCTGTGTTTTTGGCTTTTGAAAGGGCTGTTTTCACCTGTGCGTCTGTGATTTTTGGGACACTACACTTTTCCGGTATTGTTGTGGGCCCTTTTGGAGGTGAGAGGGGGGTGAAGTTTGCACTGAATCTATCTGCCAGGATGTTGGCAATATCAGTAGGTTCAGTATATTTTGTGCTATTTTGTACTAGTTCAGTGCATATCTGTGAGTTGGCACTTAGATTCTTAACATAGCTAAAGAAGGCTTTGTGGTTATCTTCTGAATCCTTGACTATCTTTCTTTCGAAGTTAGCATTAGATGATTTCATGAGGGACCTTGGTTTCTTACTGATACTGATCAGGGATGTCTTTCCTTCTTGGGAATTTGCTTTTTTTCTGAACTAGTTTCCTCCTTCTCTTGTATAGACTGTTTATTGCAGGGGTCCACCAAACTGGTTTCCTTCTCTTAGAGGAGTGAGTCTTGGTTTTGCTTGTGATGGCATGATCCATGCATCCTTGTAGGTGCTCATAGAGTGCATTTGTAAAGGTTGCTGCATCTTGGGCAGGGTTATCCTTTAGCGTGGGGGCTGTAAAACTTACCACCTCTGTCTTAACTAAGGTGAAGCTTGCTTTAGAAAAGTTTTTTACTGTGGTTTCCTTAGTTGGGGGTGCTGGTGGGGTGTGGACATCCAGAATGATTAGTTTATGGTCTGATCTAACCAGTGATGGGTTGACCTCTGGTGTGGAACACCTGTCGCCCATGTTGGTGATGACTAGGTCCAATATGTTTTCACCTCTGGTAGGGGGAGTTTACCAGCTGGTCCAGGGCATTTGAGTTGATGAATTCCAGGAAGCGCTGGGCCTGGGAATTTGTACTCAAGTAGTTTTCCCAGTGAATGGTAGAGTAATTGAAATCACCCAATATCAGGGTGTTCAGTAGGATCTTCATGTTTTCCAGTGTCTCCAGAAAGGTAGAGTGGTGGTCCTGGGTCATGGAGGGTGATCTGTAGCAGGCCACAATTTGCATTGCAGATTTGCCCGATATTAGTTGCACATGGATGATCTCAGAGGTATCATGCTGCGCCACTAACCTGGAGGTGTAGGTATCTTGATGAATATAGATACACCCCCTCCTTTTGTGTTTTGGTCCATGTTCTGTGGCCAAAATGTGTGGTATGAGTTGTAGCCCAGTAGTGCTGGGGTGCTCGCTGGAGCCTTGAACCAGGTTTCAGTTACTGCACAGATGTCGACGTTCTCCATACTGAGGAGTGCTTTGAGCGCATGCATTTTGAGATGTAAACTCCTGGCACTGAGTAGCATAACCCTCAGTTTTTTGTTACTTGTGCTGTTTATGGAGGCGGGTTTGACTTTTGAGCCTTGCCTAAAAAAGGCACTATGGGGGCAGCTAGAGCCTTGGCCAGTTTTTTCGAAAGCCTAGGGGTGACAGGTGCAAGCCGTCTCTTGTGAAGCAACGCAGCTTGTCGAGCATGTCGTCCCAGGCTGACAGACACTGGATCCCCTTTGAATGACACCAGAAGCTTAGCCAATTGTTGAAATTGATAATTTTTTTCTTTATACTGAGGTATCATTCTTGGTGAGGGCAGGATGCTACTCAGGGTCAGGGTCATACCAGCCTGGGCTGCATGATCAGAGAGCTCTTCCATGTCTCTTTTCATGTAGTCCAGGGAGATACGTCTCAGGTCATTCACACGAACATGAACAATGACAGAGTCATATTTGTACTTGTTCTGGAGTGACCTGAGTGCTTGTGTTATGTGGCGGATTCTGGCTCCCTACAGGCAGCTAACAGTAACCATCTGCTTGTCGAGTCTAGTGAGTGGGACGTCAGTGTGCCTGACTATAGAGTCACCTATTACTAGTGTGTTAGGTATGTTATTTCACCTTAAGGGCTATGATTGTGCGGCACACTGATTTTGTGTTTTATGTGTTGTCTGGTTTGTGACGGGAAGTGCAGGTTGTTTGGGTATCTGCTTTGGAGGTCTCTGATACTTTTGCAGGTTTTTATTTCGAGCCTCCAAATATGATTTTGTGTATTTATGTGTATTTTTTGCCAATGCTGTTTTACTAGGTCTGTGTATGGCTGGAGGTGTGGTGCAAGTGTTAACCTTCTCCTCTTGACTGTCTGTTCCAGTCTTGGGTGGAGACAGCTTAGCTTCCAGTTTGGCTGTATAATTGCATCTCCTGGATATGTTAGTGTTTTGTGGTAGGAGGAGAGGGTTGTCTGTGTACATAAGGCAGTTATAACATTGCCTCAGGATATCCAGATTCACCAGCTGGACTGGAGAGTGCACCTGAAGTTGCCCTTTGGTCATGCCTGAATAGTAGGGTGAGCTGCTTAGTCGCTTGGTTGGTGAGGGGTGAATAAAGAGCCTTGCTGTGCTGGGCAATCAGTGTCAGGGTGAATTAGTGCTTGCTTTTAGGTCCGAGCAAGTGCTGGGCTGTAAGATGCTTTTTGAGTGCTTAGGTTGAGAGTTAGACTAGTTTCAAGGGAAAAACTGAAGAGGATACTTAGTGGAGTCGGGAATAATTTAACCGTAGCTAACCGGCACTGCCCGGTGCGCAAAACCGTGCAAATGCGTTTTTTATAGTAGGGAAATTAAAGAGATAGAAATTAGCCAAAAATGGCCAATAAACTACTAACTTCTGGGCTGGAACCACTCCTCCAGGGACAGATAGGTTGCTCAAAGCTCCCCTCTCTCACAGGTGAACAGAGAAACTTCCTTCTATCCAAGTAAGGTATGGGCAACTCAGAAACTAGTATCACAGCCCTGAATTCAGCACAAGCCTGAAAACAGGACTATACTAGCTTAGAAAGGCAGGAAACAAGGAATTTTTTTTTGTCTTTTTTTGTTTTTCTGAAAAGATAAGGCAAAAACAGTAAAAAATACATTTAAAACAGCTTTAAACGACTACAAACGATCAGAAAAGGCTATCGCACTTTACTGTGTAGCCTACAACAGTTAAATTATTTAAACAAAAAACAACTTTTTAAAAGTGCAGGCAGTCAAATAAGTACAATATGTGAAAAAAAAAAAAGCTTTTAAATCACAATAAATGCTGGAAAATCTGCGTTTAGGCAGAAAACAGTTAAGTGCAGCAAGAAAGTACAGAAAACTGATACTTAATCACTCCAAAGTCTCTCTTCTAAGCTAGAAGGCTTGAATCAGTTTAAGGCTTTCTAGTGCTACCCAGTAGGTTAGTTACAGGAAAGATGGGAAAGAAGCACAGATGTGGTCTTTTAAACCAGAAAGTTAAAAGAGACAGACAAACTGTCCAAATGGTCAATAAACTACAATTTGTGGGCCAAGAACCTCTCCTCTCGTGGTAGACAGGCTACCTAGTGCTTACTACTCCCACTGATAAGCTAGAAGGCTTTCTTCCAACACAGAAAGGCTTGGGGGGCTCAGAAGCTTACAAAGAGTCCTGGATACAGCAAATCTGTACCTGGACTAGACTAGTTACAGGAAAGGCGGGGAGCAAGTGCAAATTAGGCTTTTAAGCCAGCAAGTTGAAAGAGATGAAAAACTGCACAAACAGCCAAATAAACTACAATTTCTGGGCCAAAACTCACTCTTCCCGTGGAGGATAGGCTACCTAGTGCTTACCACTCTCACTGATAAGCTAGAAGGCTTCCCTCCAACACAGAAAGGCTTGGGGGGCTCAGAAGCTTACTAACAATCCTGAATACAGCAACTCTATAACCGGACTAGGCTAGTTATAGGAAAGGCGGGAAACAGGCACAAGTGCGGCTTTCAAACCAGAAAGTTGAAAGAGATGTAAAAAAGCTGCTCAAACAGCCAATAGCTTCATTTTCTGGGCCAGGCACCACTCCTTTTTTGGTAGATAGGCTACCTGATGCTTACCACTCCCACTGATAAGCTAGAAGGCTTCCCTCTAACACGGAAAGGCTTGGGGTGCTCAAAAGCTTACAAAGAATCCTGGATACAGCAAATCTGTACCTGGACTAGACTAGTAACAGGAATGGCAGGAAACAACCACAAACACAGGCTTTTAAATCAGAAGGTTGAAAGAGATGGAAAAGCTTCCCAAATGGCCAATAAACTATAATTTCTGGGCCAAAAACCACTCCTCCTGTGTTAGATAGGTTACCTAGTGCTTACCACTCCCACTGATAAGCTAGAAGGCATCTCTCCAACACAGAAGGGCTTGGGGGGCTCAGAAGCTTACCAACAGTCCTGGATACAGCAAATCTGTACCTGGACTACACTAGTTATAGGAAAGGCAGGGACCAAACGCAAAACAGGCTTTTAACCAGAAAGTAGAAAGAGATGGTAGCAACAAAGTTATCTAGCAGTAGTCTTACAAGGTCACTAGATTTTATGTGCCAGTATACAAATGCTTGAAATAATTGTTAACTACAGAGAATTGCCATTGATACCATCTGCAAACATTTCAGACAGAGAAAAAGGCAAACAGTGAGTAATACTGGTGATACGGACAATAATAGACAGGATCAGTACAGCCAACAGTACTAGAAAATGAATGAATATTTCTAACAAAAATAAGGAGCACTGGTTGGTCACCCAACATTTCAAAGAAGGGAATTAATGTACAAGGAGAGCCTGGTAAGAACAAGATCGCCTAGTTATGGCAAAAATGTGTACGGCAGGAATAGAAACATTTGAAAAAGTTGCCACTTATCTTGCTCTGCCCAACTGCAGCTTGTAAGCATTGTATCCTGCAAGCTTTCCTTAGACTGGATATCACTTACATCTATCCTAAATGCTGTTAGAACAACAGCAAGGCAGCATGGATAATTTATTCTATTCTGTCACAGAAAGCTGAAAATGCAATAACAGTTCTTCTAACAGCATTTAGTACAGATTGTGTTGTAATGCATTATTATGGCTTAAAGCTGTAGTTTGTATGTGCTTGTGTGTGTGTGTGTGTGTGTGTGTGTGTGTGTGTGTGTGTGTGTGTGTGTGTGTGTGTGTGTGTGTCTGTATCCTGTCTTTCTGTCTGTCTGTTTCAGTGTCCTATAGAGAGGGAAGGAGGCCTGTCTATGACCAAGATGTCCAAAGATCGATTATCGGCTTGGATGCTGAGGTGCCGAGTGGGTAGGTGTGAAAAGGAGAAGCAACCATTTGCTTGCACATTTCAGAGGGTAGGATATGGTTTCTGCATCCAATTTAGGATGCAGAATGGCTGTAACCACACTTATACGCAATGGCTTTGGCATAAGGTGAGGGAAGGGAGGTGGAAGCTGATTGAAATTGAATGTAGTACTATACCTGATGGCAAGCACTCTGCCCAGTTAGGGAATAATAAAACATCTCCCAGTATACTAATATAGTGTATGTGATGCTCCCAGTTTGCTCCAGTCCACATTCCCCTTCTCCTTCCCATCCCAGCAGTCCCAATGAGGTAGTACCAGGAACACTTAAGATAAGAGCCACCTTCTCCCTTTGTTTTATCCTGAGCTGAGGGGGATTGAAATATATGAAAGTCACTGTGCCTTTGACAGTAGTGGTGCTTTCTATGGTTCTGAACCATGTTTCCATGACTGAATATATGTCTGCGTTCTGCGGGGTGAAGAGCATATTTATACAGATAAATCTATAATACATCCAGAAAGTAAAAATAATTTTTTAATATGAGCATATGGCACATGTGATACTAGGAATATAGTTAATATGGTGAAATGTCAAATATGCAATATTTTCTACATAGGAAAGATGAATTGGAAATTGAAAGAATGTATGGTAGACGACCTATCTGAAATAAGAAAATGCATCGAAACAAATTCCTATATAAACAAATTAGAAAGAATAATGATACATATTCTTTTAAGTTTATAATATTGCAAATGATTTATGAGTATATGACAGGCAATGATATTAAAAATGTAAGAGAGAAGGAGGAAAATTAATGGATAATTAGATTTAGGGCACAGCAATACCCAGGTCTCAATGAAATGTTTAGTAATAAGTTAAAAGAACTACGGAACCAGATTAGGTGAATGTCTCATTAAATGGCTGTTTTAAATTTAAATGTCCTAATTCAATGCTAATTGATTTTAAGGCATGTAAACGTACAGTACAATATATAACGGAGTGTTTTACTTGATATAGTCATTTGCCTGATGAAGCTTTTATGTGAAAGTGTTAAACTTGCATTTTAGTAAAGTCCGAAGTAGTTTTTACACCAGATACTGACGATTTATGGTTCCGAATAGTTTTGTTTTATTTTTGAATGCAGTATTGAGTCATTATCTCATATGTTTAGTAGTATACTGCTAGATGACCTGTAGTGGTGCTGCCCTCTGCACAAACTGGCAGCTCTTTGAGCAGCCTTGGACAGCTTATATCATTTTATAGTATTAACAAAATTCTAATAAAAAAATGCAAAACAACTAAACAGTTTTCCAAGTGCAATAATGCCAATTAGAGTATGCATTACAGGGAAGTAATGGATTTCCACTGGTGGGGAGGCAAACTCACAACACTCACAGACAGTCCATTATTTCCCTGCAAAGCCCACCTTCACAAGCATTATTGCTTACTTGAAGCTTAGCAATGGGAAAAAAATAAAGATATGAATATATATATATATATATATATATATATATATATATATATATATATATGTAGGTTTACTATGGCAACATTGAAACTGCCTCGGTCGACTTGCACATGGTGGAAAAGCAGTTTCCCAGGTAGGCAGAATGTCGACCCAAAATTAAACAACTTACACTACAGTGAATGGGTAGTGTAGGTCTATCATTTTGGTTGGACATTGTGCAGGGAGGTCGTGCTTCAGTGAGGAACAGGGAATTAGCCCATTTCCTCACTGTAGTGCGATCAAATACTAGAAGTAATGTACCATTGACTGTAGAGTTCAATGGTACGTTAATGTGCATAGCAGGAAGTGAATGACATCACCTCCTGCTATGTCGAATACATCGAACCATGGTGGTCGATGTATTCAGTTTCGCTTTGTGTTACGATTCGAAATTTCGTATTCAGCATTTCGAATCGACCTTTGTTATTGGTCGACCGAAGCTGATTCGAAAGGGTTGGGAGGGTGGCCTAATGGTTAAGGTGTTTACCTTGCAAATACAAGGTGCAGGGTTTGAGTCTCACAAAGAACAATTGGCTAGGCTTAAAAATGTCTCTCAAGGACAGTTAGCTTAGTATAAATCTATGAACCTATGAACTTCAATAGTAAAAAAAAAAAAATATATATATATATATATATATATATATATATATATATATATATATATACACACACACAAAATGAAAAACCTCTAACAATGGAAGGAAAATGAACTAATTTCCGATTTGAGTGCTTTCGTTCTTTATTTCTCGAACTTCATCAGAAATCATTCAGTATTCAAATATGAGTGAGTGAAAATTCAAAAGTAAACAGCCTAAAATACAAGAGAGAAAGCTCCATCCACAATGAGGATTTCATGAGCTATCTATTCCACTTGAGTAAACATTTTATGTTTAAATTACTATTCCGTCCAGGTGGCATGTCAGCATGCAGCCTGATTTGCCACTGTAATTGCTTAAACTCAAGCAAGTTATTGTTGCCACCAAAAGGCACAACAACTTTTTCAAGAACAGAAAAATTAAAATATGAAAATGGGGACAAAAAGAGATTCTAATAGCTCTGCGATGTTCTTTTATTCTATCACTAAGCTTACGAATAGTCTTACCAATGTCGAACGATCCATAGTATGAGCAAATCACAATGTAAACAACACAAGTGGAAGTATTATTGATTACTTCTTTAAACTTTAGGGTAAAACTCCGAGCTAACAAAAAGAGCTGATCTCCAATTAAAATGTATTTATAGCAAATACAATGACCACAGGAGAACATGCCAGCCAGGGCCGGCCTTAGCTGAAATGGCGCCCTAGCCCCTAAAGCCCCACCCACACCATATTAATGAACACCTGTATAAACCACACCTACAGATAGGCCACTCCAGTCATTTCCTTCAGTTATTTAAATGCATCGGAGAAAAGATATCTTGTAATGTAGTTAAACTGCAAATGAATGATGGTGGAATTTTCCTTTAATAAACCCGCTTTATAAGTTGTTCCTTCACACATATTTTACTATAAAAGTCATGTCCTCAGAAAATAGAAGCCCGTGTGCCTTGTTTCAAAGGGTGCTTAAGTTAAACAGTTTAATTTATTTTGGGGTAGGTGAGTGAGTCTTACAGCTCAGTGAAAGTAGAATAGCAACCTCTCTCCTCCCTGTGTACAGTAGTTTAAGCTAGAATAGCAGAAATACAGATAGCCATTTGCTAAACAATGCACTCTCACAAAGAAAACAGACATAGCATGAGCAGCAAACTTATCCACCATTAAAATGGCATGAAAACCTACATTCATAGAAAATGCATCTGGCCAGTGGAGGATTAAGTTTATCTTTGGGCTGTTTTCAAGAGAGACTCCTTGCACACATTTTTAGGGCCATGCATACATGTATTTGCTCTTTGATTCGCCTTCCTGATTGTAGTAAATTATATTCCTTGTATAATATCAGTACCACTTGTTAGAAAGTGTTTTAAATTGCAGTTTAACATTCTTTTAATAGGCAATGAAACCAAATGTATAACCAAAATTGACAACCCTACTCATTTCATAAAATTTCAACCATAAAACGCCATTACAATACACCAATATCAATCAATACACAATCTCGGCAGAAGTAAAATATTCTGAATAATTCCACATTAAAGAAATCCGTAACTAATGAAGAGGTTGCTACTGGCAAGTAACTTTACACCTCAATGTTTCATCTATGAATTCAATGTCTGTTGCCCTTGAAGAATTAATTGCCTATATTACAATTAAAAAAATGATAAACTGGTAATATTGCAATAGGAAATGACTAAAACTGACAGGTTCATAGTTACTAGATATCTCATACAAAGGAGGACACACTCAGGAGTGTAATCCCTCCCCCTTTTAATGCACCAAATAATCAGCAATCATATGGGTGCTACAATGTCAGCATTTCATCTGCATGGTGTGGGAGTAGAATCCACAGCCTTCTGCACCAAAGGCAATTATGCTACTAACACTGCTTTCAAATTCTACAACACAGTCTACCATTTGATAAACAAAACAGTCAGTTGCACACTGAAAACAGACTTAGCATGAGCAGCAGTAAACTTTCTTCCTTTGAAGCTCACAATTCCATGAAAATAACCTGAAACTCATAATCCCTTAAAAATGCACTACAGTTCAGTTCCCTAAAAATAAACTCAAACTCATTTCTGTCAGCAGTCTGGTAGCTGGTGTAGAGCAGTGGTTCCCAAACCTTTATGGACAGAGACCCACTTATAAAAATGGTAATTTTTCTGTACCCACTACCCACGTCGGCATGTGTGCATGTGAAACACTCATGGGACTCCTTAAAGA
This sequence comes from Protopterus annectens, assembly GCF_019279795.1. NCBI lineage: Eukaryota > Metazoa > Chordata > Ceratodontiformes > Protopteridae > Protopterus > Protopterus annectens. The sequence goes on from NC_056741.1 coordinate 1,675,026,088, forward strand.
AGGCACCGCCACCACGCAGTGTTTTTTTGGGATTTAAGGGGCCCATGCAAACTACTCATACTTTATTAACAGAGCCGGATCATGGTCAAATGGGACCCTAGGCATGGTAATAGATTGGAGGTCCCCCTCTGAGCAGCCCCTCTTACAGCAGCCCCCTCCCCAGCCATACCAGTGTTCCATTAGTTGGGTATTTCTCCCCAGTTACCATGAACACTGTTCAAACCTATCAGTATGTATACTGTTACTTATTTACTAATACAACATTTAGATATTGAAATAAAATGCACAACCACTGATAGCCATTTGCTGAACAGTACAATCTGGCAATGAAAACAGACTTAGCAAGAGCAGTAAACTTCACTGCCATTGAAACTCACATTCATTGAAACAGCATTAAAACTCAAATTCAAATAAAATGCATCTGGCCAGTGGAGAATTAGGTTTACCTTTGGACTGTTTTAAAACTGTAGGCTCCTTGAGCACATTTTTGTGGCCCATGCAGACATGTATTTTGATTCACCTTCCTAATTGTATTAAATATTCCTTGTATAATAAGGCACCACTTGTTGGTGTGTTTTAACTTTGTAGTTTTGTGTTTTAAATTTGTAGTTTTGAACATTTTTCTAGTAAGCAATGAAACAAAATGCATGGCTCAATTATGACAAAACTGCCCATTTCAGAATGTTTTAATCATAAAACGCCACTCAAACTTATGTCATAACAATCCACCAGTATAAGTCAATAAGCACAATCTCTGCAGAACTAAATTTCATCTGAATAATTCTACAGTAAAGAGATTTGTAAATAATGAAAAGGTTGTTACTGGCAAACAACTTTACGTCAGTGTTTCATCTACAAATTCAATGCCTGCTGCTCTTTAAGAATTAATTGCTTACGTTACATAAAGAAAAAAAAACTGGTAATACTAAAATAAGGAATGACTGAGAAACCGACAAGTTTATAGTCACTAGACATCTTAAACAAAGGAGGACACACTCAGGAATGCAGAACCACTATCCCCCTTAAAATGCACCAAATAATTGGCAACTAGGACATTACATGCCATGCCTCCATACCTCCCAACCGCTTAGCACAAGAGAGCTGGACAAAGCCTAAAATAGTGTGGGGGGGGCACAAAGGCCCTAAAAGAGGGACATACTATAAATACTGCTGTTATAGATTTAGAAAGTTGCTAGGATAATAGCATTTATCTTAGCAGGCATCGTCCAAAGGAAATGAAAATTGAGACTCAAGTGTATGACATTTAATTTCAATCTTGAGTGATTTTCCAGAAAACCACACATTTTATGAGGAATAGGCAAAAACTGAGGCAAGAATCTGGGCAGTCTGCAAACATCTGGACAGTTGAAAGGTATGCATACCTCTCAACATCTTAATGCAAACAATCTGCACAAAGCCTAAAATAACATGAATGCAATGGCCAAAAAATAGGGACAGTGAAGTAGTGCTCTTTTTAACTTAGAAAGTTACTAGAACAGGATTTGTATTAGCATGTATTTTGTGAAGGACGCAGAGTTTGAAACTCGTATACATGTCATTTTGTGACTTCAGTCCTCCCTGATTTGCCAGAAAACCACAACTTTTATGAGAAACAGACAAACTATAATGCTAAATCTGAACACTTGAAAAGGTATGTTAAACACACACTTACTCTCTCACATAGCAACACACACACACATACCTTCTCTTTCATACAGCAATTAACTAGTTTAAATTCCACACATTCCTACTCTACTCTCTCATACAACAAAGACACACACGTTTCTCTCTCATACGGAACCACATGGAACCACTAGTTTAAATTATGACACACACACACACACACACACACACATGCACACACACACACACACACGCATGTGCACACACACACACACACACACACACACACACACACACAGACACGCGCGCACACACACCTACCTTCTTTCTGTTCTCACATAGCGGGCTGGCATTTGAAGCCAATCGTTTCTTGGTATTGTAGCAACATAATCAACCTAGTCTGGTCTCATTGCAGCACTTCTAGGAGACATATACGAAAGGATTTAGGATTATACATCCGGTGAACTGCGCTATTTAATTAATTTTAATAACAGAAAGGTATAAAAGCAAAACACTTAATGTTCAATGTACATATTGCATTTAGTTCAGTTTGTAAAGCAGACAGTGAAATTAAAATTAAAAAATGTCTCATCAGTAAGACCACTGGAAATGTGTTTAAGAATATCATAGAAAAAAAAAATCATAGACATATCAGACTTTCTGCTTGCGTTGCATCACACAATTAATAGTATAACATTTCACTCAGTGTAGAATAGTGCTGAACTCCTGATCCTGTAAACAGCTGTCTTGTATTTTGGAGTTAGATTAGAATGCTACATAACACAGGTACTGAAAAAGCATTACTGCCACTGTTTTTGAAAGGCCATTAAGACTAAACTATGCATGATATATTTAATCGTGTTTTGTGGGGTATATCTATTTCAATGAAAGTACATTCATTCAATTTGTACAAGAAAATTATATAAATATGTCTTAGTGGCATATGACCCAAATTATCAAAATTTCCTTGTTACATTGTAATGAAACAGTTGATGAAAAGCTCGTACAACTGATCATGGACCAAGAACACAGCAAAACATTCTTGTAAACACTAATACTATTAGCTGACTTTTCTAAAACATGCTAAAATTAGGACTAACTTTGTAGAAGTGTTGTGCGAAGTTCGTGGCTTTATTCTAAAAAAACTCGATTCAGTACTTTATCCAATACTTTCAGGTGCCCTGTTGTTATTGAGTTTGTCTGGTCTGCTTTGGGACACATTTAAAGATGCACTATATGCAATATTTTATAAATATATATGCATCACAGATAAGAAAATGATTTTGCTACTGACAGACTTTCAGCATATCAGCAACATACAAATCTACTCTCGCACATTAACACACGCACACACTTCATCTCTCATACAAACAGAGCAGCTAATTTAAATTCCATACACACACACACAAACACACACTTTCTCTCTCATACAGAAATGAATGGCTTAAATTACACATAGACACTCGCACACATACACTTACCTACTTTCTAAACCAAATGGCTACAGGTGGACACGCGGACTTAGCTCATTTATTAAAGGAACTACTAGTTTAAATTACGCGCAGGCCAGAAGAATGTGTTTAGGTCCACTCTGGCATTGTGACGCATGCATGTTTATGTTCCTCCTTAAAGTAACAGATGCTTGCACTGCGAGGTAAAGACTTTTTTTTTAAAATCTCCTAGGCAACCTGCAGCTGTAAGGTGGAGGGCGCTCACCCCCTCTAGCGCTATGGTCCATGCTTCCAGTTATGAGCCGAGAAGAATGCAAACTTTATTAATTAAAATAAATAAATACATAAAGAAAAAGAGCGCCCTTTACAAGGTCGGACAGTATGGTGCCCTAGGCGGTCGCCTAGTTCGCCTATGCCTAAAGCTGGCCATGATGCCAGCATTATTAGGAATCGACAAATTGTACCATTTTTTCTCAGATTCAAATAAAGATTTAAATAACACAGTTTTTTTTTAAATAAAATGATGGGGTGGGGCCCAAAGCTCTGCACAGTCCTTGGTTAACATTAATAATGCTCCAGTTAGTGGTGATACATTGTCTAATATTGTTAGAATCCAAAGAGATTGCTAGTGGGAAATGAGAACTGTCATTGCCCTGATTTTTGCAGATATTAGTAAACCCATACTTTAAAATAGGTCTGTGGTGAGAATGCCTGCAATTGGAAACTTGTTCAAAGCAAGAGTAGATAAAATCTGCAGGGTAGTTTCTTTCTAAAAAAAAAAAAAAACCTTTGAGAATTTTTTGCTTCATGATTTATCATAAACACACCTGCAGAAACAACCACCTGGATTTCAACAGTCAACACCCTACCTTTATGAAAAAGAATATTGTAAAAGGCCAGTATGTAAGCATAAGCAGACTTGTCAGTGAACACAGCATGCTTTTTAGAGAATATGAAATTCTCAAAGGGCTTTTTTTAGAAAAAAAATTTTTTTTTTTAGTTTTTTTCCCTTCCTTTGTTAGAATTTTTTTATTTTATATCATGTTTAGTAGTACTTCTTGGATAGTTTTATCGTACTATATATATATATATATATATATATATATATATATATATATACGTGTGTGTGTGTGTGTATATGTATGTATATATATATGTATGTATATATATATATATATATATATATATATATATATATATATATATATCTATAGATATATATATATATATATATATATATATATATATATATATATATATATATATATCGAATCTGGCTTTGTCGATGCTCACAATATTGAAGCAGCACTTCATCAATTCACCAGTCTGGAATTATGAAGACTTTCCCACGGCAGGTAACTGGCTGTGCAAGACATTCAATTTTGCCCTTTTCCCAACTGTAGTGTGATCATGAAGTTGGTGTATTTAGTTAGGGGGGGTGCAACCCCGACCTGGGTGGGTTAGGATGGTGTGGTTTAGGATTTTTATTTTTTGGGTAAGTGGTTACTTGCCATAGGAAAGTCTTCATAGTTCCAGTGAGTCGATAAAGTGTGGCTTCATTATTGTGAGCATTGACAAAGTCAGATTTGATGTTTTGAGCTTTCGACAAAATAAGGTAGACCCATATATATATATATATATATATGTTAGAAAAATCTATACATGCTGCTTAGAAAATCTATTTACAATGTATGCTGCTTAGAAAAATATATTTATAATGTATGCTGCTTGGAAAAATGTGTATTCAAACATTCAAACACATATAAGTTGTGTGGTCAAATATATAGAGAAATGTGTGCTTTAGTTAGGAATAAATGTACTTAGATCCATAATAGAGAACAAAGTTTGAAAAGTAGTATGATATGTAATGCATTTAATTCTGTTTTACTGGAATAATAGTAGAAATAAACTTGCATATTATTGCTTGAAGCACAAGCTGCAGTGTAATCAGAAATTTGGCCTTGGCAGCGTTCAAGCACAGCCTGGCTCATGTCTTTCAAGTAAGGATTATTTTGCAAAGTTAGAAAATAATAAATCTGTTTGCATGTGTATCTTCTTCCTGCTTCCACCAGAAGAATAGCCTTGTGCACTATCAGAGATAGTGTCCAGCTGGCAAGCAAGAAACAAAGGAAGGCATTTTAAGAAGAACTGCACCCATTGTATTCGAACTAATCTAAGAGCCTTGAATTGGCTACATCCTCAGGAGGTCATCGTGACTGACCAGGTGCTTGCAAGGCTGTAACATTCTCATGGGAAAAAGACTTTTTGAAAAACACAATCTCAGCACTTTTTCATAAGTTACTATGATGTAAAGACCCTGTCACTGACCACGCCAGTGAGGTGGGCAAAACTGATAATGACATGTATAAAAAATGGAGCCCTCTGTCAATAAACTAGACAAAATTCTGTACAAGTTTGTGTATGGTTTTTTGCCTCCTAATGTACATTAGAATATAGGATACTTGAGTTCTCCTGCATTATTGTTTGTTATTGATTGACATTGTTTTTGAATACTCAATGATTTTTACAGTCTGATTCTAACAAATTTATTTAACATTTTGGTCCTTCGGACCGGAATTCCCTTGGTAAGCTGCAGGTCACAGAGTGCATGAGTGCTAATAAATCTGCGCAGGAGAAGCTGCCGAAAAAAATGGTTCTTCTTAAAGTGAAAAGACCTCCGACTGAATTGTTGTGTGTAAAGAGGCTGTCCACTTTCTGATCTGTGGCTGAAAAGCGGAAGACTGGGCCCCAAGGAAAAACAGTAAGAGCAGGAGGCTCAGGTAAGAAGAATTTCCCTCTTTGTCTTTGTTTTAGATCAGGGACCAGGTTACACTGTGCTATTGCTAAGGTTTGTGATAGCAGGGAGAGAGAGAGTCAAAGTATTGTATCTTGAGTCATAGATCAGGGAATAACAAAGCAAAGTAAACAGTCATTCTAGACACTACTGTGGATATGGGGAAATAAGATACCACGTGGTACAAGAGAAGGGTTACGTAACAGTCTTTTTAAGACATGGGAAATCAGTGCACTAAAAGATCATGAGATCCGCCCCTAACGGATAATGTAAAGTATATGCAATTGCAGCAAGCAGATAATGTGAAATATTTTGCAAAATGTGTTAACAACTATAAATTTGATAGTAAACTAAATAAACTTTCACTAGTTAAACTCCTTAAACAAGCTTTAATCTGATGCAGGGCGTCAGGCAAAAGAAAAACAGCACCAACTAGGCATACCTCAAGCACATAGGTGGATTGAGGAAGCAAATTGTAAAAAGAAAAACAGAAGCTTAAAAAATTCTGAAACATTTTTAGACAACAGAGTGAAAGGTCTAACAGACAGAATCTCTGAAAAATGAAAACTTAGAGCAGACTGGACTTGCATTAATTAATGCATACAACAGGGAAATGAGACAGTAGATGGATATTATGCTAGATTATTAAAATGCTTAAAACAACAATTAAAAAAAATACATTTTTAAAAGGTTGCATTGCCTCTGTTAGTAGTTTTATTACAAGGCATATGATAAATCACTGAACAAGCAGGCTGCAAGCCTTACTTGAGTATGCTAGACGTACTGAAAGACACCTTAATAGTAAAAAGAAAAAAAAGGCACAAGTCTTCACTGCTGAAGACGGAGCTGAAGTATTTGTATTACAGTCAGGTAAAAAGGGCATCTAGCTAGGGACTATAAACAAAATAAGAAAGCAATGACAGAAGATAAAGGAGATGTGGACTGACTATATGATAGTGATAATAACCAAAAATCATCAGGAAAGGTTAATAAACAAAAAAAAAATGTGAATGTAGTAGAGGGAATAGAGGAAGTACAAACAGATGTAGAGAATAAAAATGAAAATAAAAGTTTAGATTTAGCATTGTTGAGCCTGGAGCTCTACCTAACAAATACAAAACCAGAAGTAACACTTCTGGTGGAGGGAAGAAAGGTCAAATTCCTGTGTGACTCAGGAGCGTCACGGACTTTGATACACCCCTCCAAGTTACCAAAACATTCTAAATCACCTGATTATATATTAGTAAAAGCAGCAAATGGACAGCTATACAGGGAACCACTTTCCCATAATATAGCAATAACCGACCCTGTTTCAGGTATGACTCAGAAAAGTAAAATTGTAGTTTCTGCAAAAATATCCAGTAAACTTACTGGGAAAAGACCTTGTGCAGATATTTGGCATAGCAGTAGTTCCTACCATGCAGGGTATGGAAGCACAAAGACAAATGAATGCTCTTGTGGTGTGATCAGAGGGTGAAGCCTATTATTGGTACAGCCAGGACCTAGTTATGATTGGTCCAGGGGCAGTAACCAAAGAACTGATAAACGTAGCCATCAGTAAGGTACCCTCCCTTGACACTGATCAGCAGCACTTGTTACATTGTACTCCATACTACTGTAGCACACCAGGACCTAATAAGAAATATAAGTAAAAATCCTGCTGACAAATTAATATTACAAACTTTATGCTGGGATACTGAGGGAAACAGTGTAGTAAGCTGTTCATTACCTCAGGAGTTCATGAGATTGTATAAGTCCAATAGACTGCCACATGTCAGCTTGACAAAAACAAAAGTGTTAAATGGGCAGACTTAGAAAAAAGGTAACAAAATGGGAAAACAGACTGATTTAAAAATGTCAGGACAAGGAATATAAAAACAAAACTGAATTGGTTGACACAGACACATACAGCTGTACACTTGCAATCTAGTAAGGACAGCTGATTAGCATTTTATTAAAAGAAAAGAGGAGGCCTTGTGTAAAATTCCAACAACTCTGTGGTCAACAGGCAAGTTAAATGTAGGGCTTATTCAAGCAGCAGGACCAGTTACAATTACCCCAAAGTCAGCTTTTAGACCACAGAAAAAAACAATACATTTTGAAAAAGAATGCAAAAGTAAAAATTAAGCCTATAATAAGCAGCATTACTCAAAAAAGGAGTACTGGTAGAATCTCCTGATTCACCATGTGATACACCTATTTCCTGTTAAAAAGCAAACGGGGAATGGCAAATGGTACAAAATTTATAAGCTGTAAATAATGCAGTAATACCTAAAGCACCCACGGTGCCAGACCCACATACCTTGTTAAATGATTTAAAGCCACAACAGAAGTATTTTACTGTGGTAGATATAAGCAATGCTTTCTTTTCAATACCTATACATCCTGATAGTCAATATTGGTTTGCATTTACATTTCAGGGTAAAAGGTATACATATACTCGACTACCACAGGGATATTGTGAGAGCCCAATAATATTTGCACAAAAAAATGGCTAGCAACCTGGCAGGGTCTACCCCACCAGAAAGTAGTCAAATTTTACTTTATGTAAATGACATCTTGCTAGCAGCACCCAGCAGCAGTGCAGGATAAATACAGTAGCATTGTTAAAATTTTTATTAATACAAGGACACAAAGTAAACAAAAGTAAGTTACAACTTTGGGAAAAAAAACACAGGTTAAATACCTGGAATATGTGATATTCAATAAAAATAAAATACTAGATAAGGGGAAAGAAAAAAGGGAAAAAACAGCAATTTTGCAAGCACCCAAACCAACAACTAAAAAAGAAATGATGTCTTTTCTTAGGTACAACTAATTTTTGTTGGAACTGGGTACCAAATTATTTTACAATGGAAAACAAAAGCAGAAATGGCTTTCTGCAGGTTGAAGCAGTTAATAGCTTCTTCATTAGTTTTAAGACTTCCAAGTTATCACAAACGTTTTTTTTTTTTTAGACCATAGATTGTAAGCAATGGTACATGACATCAGTATTAAAGCAACAACATGGGGATAAGCAATGCCCCATAGCTTACTATTCATCACAGTTAGACCCAGTGGTGCAATCTTTGCCTCACTGTGTACAAGCAGTAGTTGCAGCAGCAATGGCAGTACAGGCTTCAGCCTCAGTGGTGTTATTCCACCCTCTCACATTGAGAATGCCTCATGCAGTTGCAATAATTCTGCCACAAGAAAAAGTTGCATACCTTTCTCCTGCTAGACATCTTTCATGTATGACCATACTGCTGAGTCAACCTCATATAAACAGTTAGCTTTACCTAGACAAGATCTTACAGATATGCCCTTGGATAATGCTGAGGTGACATATTACGTGGATGGCTCATGCAGAAGGGGTCCTACAGGGAAAAATCTGGTGGGGTATGCAGTAGTTACAGACACTAAAAATTTAGAAGCGCAAACTTTGCCACACAACTTGTATGCTCAAGCAGCAAAACTGGTAATTTTGACAGGAGCATGTATTTTAGTAAAAGGCAAAAAAGTAAACATATATACTGATAATCAGTATGCTTTTTCTACAGTGCATGTGTTTGCACAATAATAAAAAAATAGAGGGATGATTACATCCAGTGAAAAACCTATTAATCATGCGCAATTTATTTTGGAGCTATTAGAATCTATTCAGTTGCCTACCAAAGTAGCTATTTGTAAATGTGTAGCTCATACAAAACAACAGGATAAGATTTCAAAAGGTAATGCACGAGCTGATGCAGCTGCAAAGCAAGCAGCCTCAGACTCAGAAACTTTATTTTTAAATGAAAAATTACAGCCCTTTGAGATTTTAGATTTAGACATGTTAAAAACAATGCAAATGCTTACTACAACAGCAGAAAAACAAAACTGGGTAAAACAAGGTGCAATTTTTAAGAATGGACTGTACATTTCCAAAGGAAAAAACAATATTACCGTCTAATTTATTTAGATATGCAGCTTTGTTGAGCCATGGGCAGAGCCATGTCTCAACAGGGGATGGTACAGTTAGTAAATAAAATATTCCAAACATATGGATACATAAATTATACAATAAAATTTTGTGCAGCTTGTCATACTTGTAACAAGCACCATGCACAAGGAGCATTTAAAACAAGCAAGGGAGTTTCCCTACACCACCATATCCATTCCATACTATTTGTATGGACTCCATAGAGTTGAATAAATGTGAAGGAAAGAAATACTGTTTAGTGATCATAGATATGTTTTCAAAATGGGTAGAAGCTTTTCCAACCAGGAATCCGATGCAGCAACAGTGGCAAAGGCCCTAGTAAAGGAAATAATTCCTAGATTTGGCATACCGGAAAGAATCTATAGTGGCAATGGGACACATTTTGTCAATCAGACAATTCAACAGCTTGGGAGATTTTTGGGATTTCCTTAAGAATCACTGTGCTTACCACCCACAGTCAGCAGGACTGGTGGAGAGGTACAATGGGATTTTAAAAACAAGTTAAGAAAGTTAATGAGTGAGACTCAAAAGAATTGGATTTGCTGTTTACCTCTAGCATTGCTGAGCATGAAAACAGTAACAAATGTAAAGGGTTTGATCCCCTTTAAAGTAGTATTTGGAAGGGCATATTATGTGCCTCAGTAAAAAGCTCTCATGCCTGCAGAGCTGGAGGCTGACAGTTCACTAGCTAATTATATAAAGAAACTGCTTATAAATAAATCTGTTTTGCAGTTTAACTCTTTTTCAGACAAAAGAACTTTCAGCTGAATAAAAACTGTGTGACTAATACACAAGGGCAAAATGGCCAAGAGTAAAGAAAACAAAAAAGCAGAGCAACCCAAGAACTATAGCATAATTATTTTAACTGTGCATTTGTTAACTATAAGTGTGACAATTTTTCTCTTATTGTGGTTTTTCCCTGCACTCAACCACACAAGTGAAAGTGAGAAGACGTGATGAACTGTTTATAGACTGGCATCCAAACTTTAACACGTACCTGGCCATGAAGCAAGTGTATACAGAAACTATGCACATTTCAAATTGCTGAGTTTGTACAGCTATACCAACAACATATAATAGACTTTAACGTCCTCTGTCCCCCTGGGGATAAAATGAGACTTTGGAAAGTTTTTTTATACAGAAACTGTGAGATCACAGGACAAAATTGCTTTATTTTTACCTGTTCACACAAAAAGGAGTTGTATGTTTCTACAAAAGTAATACCCTCCAGGTGGGCTGAAGTAATGGTAATATAACAATGTCTTATAAATGTTACATTAAAGTCAAAAGTGGGGGTACTGTTTGTAATACTAACCATGATTCATATCTGAGTTCAATGAAAACTACATTAAATGCAGTATGTGACAATCCAGTCTTAACTAAGCAATTGTCTATTAAGAATAAAAAAATGTTTCATGCAGGGATAACACGTATCAGTACCAAAGTAATGATTTTATTTGTGGGAAAAAGGCATATAAATGGTTACCTGAGAATTGGTCCGGCAGTTGTTTTTTGGGTTATCTGGTTTTAGCAATAAGACATACTGCAGAATTACCTTTGGGTAAAATCTGAACGTAAGGAAAACAGCTCAAGAATCTGAAGGTCCAGTGAAAAAAAAAAAACCTGTGAATCCAGTTGGTAAAATCGAAGCTGGTTGAAAAAGCCATAATTCAGTGAAAGACAAAAGTAAATTGACTCATATGAACTTGGGCAACAGTGTTATATCCAGGGCAGGAATACCACCAGCCTATGGAGCAGTCAAATCGATCTGGGAGCTGAGGAAGCTGTCAAAAAGTCATGAACAATGCAACTTTTTCCACCCTAGAATTGGTGACTAATGAACTGAATGCAATAAAAACTGTTGTGCTACAAAATCGAATGGCTCTTTACTTCACCCTAGCGGCAAGAGGTGGTACACGAAGAAGAATGCTGTGCGTACATTCCAGACAACCAACATGAAATCAATGACCACCTAGAGGTAATTCAGCAAGTATCAGCAATGACTAAACCAGGCCCAAACCCACTGACGGACTTTTTCCAGAATCTGTTTGGGGGGGGGTGGGGCTCCATCCTATTAAACATTTAATTGCTATTTGTGTGGGTATACTCCTAATAGGAACATGTGTTTACTGTGAAATTCCCTGCATGAAAAAAAAATAATCAAAAATTTGTTGATATATCTGCTACTGAAACTTTTTACCAAAGTGTTGAAATTAAAAGATTAATTTCAAATGATGCTTTTTCTGAAATATAAAACAAATGACTTACTTAGCTGAAAGCCCTTGAAAGGGAAAGGCTGAGAAATGAAATAATATTGTTTATGTTTCAAATAGAATAAAATGCATTAACAGGAGGGAGAATGTTAGAAAAATCTATACATGCTGCTTAGAAAATATATTTACAATGTATGCTGCTTAGAAAAATATATTTATAATGTATGCTGCTTGGAAAAATGTGTATTCAAACATTCAAACACATATAAGTTGTGTGGTCAAATATATAGAGAAATGTGTGCTTTAGTTAGGAATAAATGTACTTAGATCCATAATAGAGAACAAAGTTTGAAAAGTAGTATGATATGTAATGCATTTAATTCTGTTTTACTGGAATAATAGTAGAAATAAACTTGCATATTATTGCTTGAAGCACAAGCTGCAGTGTAATCAGAAATTTGGCCTTGGCAGCGTTCAAGCACAGCCTGGCTCATGTCTTTCAAGTAAGGATTATTTTGCAAAGTTAGAAAATAATAAATCTGTTCGCATGTGTATCTTCTTCCTGCTTCCACCAGAAGAATAGCCTTGTGCGCACTATCAGAGATAGTGTCCAGCTGGCAAGCAAGAAACAAAGGAAGGCATTTTAAGAAGAACTGCACCCATTGTATTCGAACTAATCTAAGAGCCTTGAATTGGCTACATCCTCAGGAGGTCATCGTGACTGACCAGGTGCTTGCAAGGCTGTAACATTCTCATGGGAAAAAGACTTTTTGACAAACACAATCTCAGCACTTTTTCATAAGTTACTATGATGTAAAGACCCTGTCACTGACCACGCCAGTGAGGTGGGCAAAACTGATAATGACATGTATAAAAAATGGAGCCCTCTGTCAATAAACTAGACAAAATTCTGTACAAGTTTGTGTATGGTTTTTTGCCTCCTAATGTACATTAGAATATAGGATACTTGAGTTCTCCTGCATTATTGTTTGTTATTGATTGACATTGTTTTTGAATACTCAATGATTTTTACAGTCTGATTCTAACAAATTTATTTAACAATATATATATATATATATATATATATATATATATATATATATAGGTCTACTTTTATTAGTCAAAGTTTCGTTTCTTTGACAAACAAAAGTACAACCTCATTTAAGCAAAAGTGCAATTAAATGAAAGTGCACCTTCATGAATCCTGGTTCACCGAACCGGGAATAAAAAGAAAAACAGCACACTGCAGCATTAAAGCATGCTACAGTAGGGATAAGGGAATATACCTGTTTCCCCACTGTATTGTGATCTCAGAGTTAGTATATATAAATTAGTGGGATGTGGGGGTGCAGGGGGGCTTGCCCCCCCTGCAAAACTGCCTTTATAGTGTGCTGTTTTTCTTTTTATTCCTGGTTCGGTGAACCAGGATTCATGAAGGTGCACTTTCGTTTTATGTGCACTTTTGCTTAAATGAGGTCATAGTTTTGTTTGTCGAAGAAGCATAACTTCAACACATACAAGTAGACCCATATATAAAACTATATAGACCTATATATATATATATATATATATATATATATATATATATATATATATGTTGTGTATGTGTGGTTGTGCAAAAGAACATGGATGTGAATGCATGGGTGGGTGGACAGCTCTGGTTGTGTGAGTTTATCTGTTTTGTCAGATATACAAGCAATATTTCTTAGAACCTTAAGGGCAGTAGATAAACTGCTGCAGGATGGGGAAATAATGACCTATAGGCTAGTTAAAAAGGGTAGTCAGTTAATTAAGTTTAGAAAGTTTGCTTGAGGAGGTAAATTACATGTCACACTGACAGAGGTAGAAGAACAAGAGAGAAATGTTCTTTCAAGTTTGTGAGTCGGTAATCCCCTTGTAAAAGAAGAGTGGAGGGGATAAAAGAGTGAGGACATGAGAAGATTGGTTGGAACTGATTTGTAAGAATAATTTCCAAGTTCCTTCCTTCCCTATGTCTCTCTAGCAGGGTACAATGGAGTTGTAGGGAGGTCTGCTGGAAACATCCCTAAAGCATGAACACAGCAGACGTATCCAAAATATAGCATGAGTCAGTTCCAAACACCCACCATTTATTTTGGACAAACTTTCTAGCATAGGAAAACTATACAAACTACAGCCAAAGTCCGATACCAAATCAAAGAACAAAGTAGAAGCAGAAAAAATGGTGCAACCTTGGCTGTGTTGACCTCAAACTTTCTACCACATCTGCCCTTGTGCTTTAAGAGATTCACTGGAAACATCCTTAAAGCATACTCACAACAGACGTATGCATAGCTTCACAGGTTCATAATTACTAGGCTAACAGCTTAAGGGCCCTTACAAGCCTAGCCAATGTAACCCGGTTTTACACAATATATGGCCCCTATGGCTAAGAGGATGGCATGGATCTGTGCCTGTGCATTGAGTATCTTACATCCAAAAGACACTCTGAGTCAGCTCCATCCACCCACTGGTTATTTTGGACAAACTTCCTACCAGTGCCACCTCTGCCCTTGTGTAGCCCTTGTGCTGGCAGCCAGTCCTTTCTGCATGTATTTCAGCCTTCCAGTCTGTAAACCCTCATATACAGACATCTTGCTGATCAGGATTTACTCTTTGCTTCCTAATAGACACTGAGATTTTTTCCTTACTGTTTTTATTCCTCAGCTGTCTTTCTATTATATTTCCTTCACTTTTTTCTAGACTAGCTACTCCATTATTTGTCTTCTCCTGTGTCTCTTCTATGATATTGCATGCCTTCCAGAATGTCACCTATGGTCTTCCTTCCTTAAGTTTATTTCCCTTTGCCCCAGACACTTGTTAAACCGCTTTCAGCTCTGAGACAGGGTTTGTGCCCCATCATCATTTACTCAGTGCACTCATCCTCCTCTTTAAGTTAGAAAAATATTTTTTATCTTTAGTTTTCTGTAGAAGTGTTCCTGCAAGTGAATAGATCTATAATTTATGTAACAGTGAAGTTTGTAGTTGGAACATCTGAGGGCTATATTTCTGTGCAAATTATTTATATATATATATATTAGCAGCACAAAAACAAAACAATTGACCACTATTATTGCTCCACTGTGTTAGACCACAGCAGCTCCACTGGTACTCTTTCCTTCCAATTGGGATCCATTGATTGTTTTTAGCAGTCCACTGTCTCCCTTCCTTAAGTTTATTTCTCCTTTGTCCCAGACGCATGCGAAACCACTTTCATTTCTGAGCCAGTATTTTATTTTTCCTGAGCTGCAGTCCTGTACTTTGGGCTTAATTGTTCTCATTGTTTTGTGCTCTTTTTAGTGGGTAGCCTATGGACTTAACAATTCAAAGTCAATAGAAAACTCCTTACCAGTAGATAATTGGTTAAACAGTCAAGTGCTTTTTGAATGTTGTATATCACTATTAGTCAGGATAACTTGATACTGGAGTAAAAGTGGGGTAAGTAATTTACATTGCAAACTAATGATTCAAATAAAATAGTGAACAAATTTGGTATTAGATGAATGGAAGCACCTTCTTATGCTCCAAGGCCACTTTACATATTGTTTTTGCGATATTACCTTCCTGCTTGGACTAACCTGCTCTGTTCACACTCACTATGCTTGGGATCACTCTGCTCCCCTACCCTACCCCTAATTCTCACAGTCACCAACATAACCTAAACTTATACATCCAAAGCCACTCTTGTTTAGGCATCTAGAGAACTAAATCAAACATCTGAATAGCATATACCTAAACTCCCTCCTCAACTATCAATTAGCCTTTTACCACACCCTCAAATACCCTCACTGTCATTCAGCCATGTCCTCTCTACAGCTATCAATCCTGATAACTTTTTCTTTCCCGACCCACCTGACCTCCCTTCCCAATCAAATCCAATCGAACCATACAAACCATATTCTCCTACTAAAGACAATCACTTTTCAACAACTCAGTCTATCAAGACAAACAAGAATTTAACACAACCCTACATAACTCCATCACTCTGGCCCACCTTTTTAATTCATTACTTCAAACTTAAGATCCAAACTCTACAAACTTTAAAACAAAACTATATTTCCAACAAAAACCTTTATAACATACACCCCATATTCTATCAAATTAACATTATATGGTGACATACACTCCAGTCCAGGATCATCCATTGCCAACTCCACTACTAACCCAAAACCAAGTACACCTTTCTCAGCTCCTAAAACATCCTCATTGCAAATTTTCCACCTGAACCTCCAAAGTATTTGCATTAAAATAACTGAGCTGCATGCATGGATAGCCAAAAAAATCTACTGACATATGATTAATTACAGAAACTTGGCTAAAGCTCCATGCTAAAAAACAAGTAAATACTACCACCCAGTTGCAACATACTAAGGGCAGATAAGCAAAATAAATAAGCAGCAGGTGTAGCAATCCTATATAAAAATACTTTATAACTTACCCTCTCCCCATCCCCAACCCCAAAAACCCTATCCTTGACAGCAATTTGTATCTCTCCTGGAAATAACATCAGCACCACCAAATAATTTTTATTATGGGTCTCCTGTAATATCCCACAAGAAAACATAATTTTAAGAGAGTTCAGTATTGGCTGGCTGACTGTCAGTTGTGATTATCTTAAAAAATCAATCAGTCTCTATGCTTCACCCAATTAATTAGCTCTTCCACTGATTACATAAACACCAACATAGGTTCAGTACTTGAGTGGATCCTCACCTCCTCCCCTAACAACATATTCTCCTATGTCTCTCTCTCCCTCTTTCTAATGCTCTAAGTGACCACCTTCCTACTTTTCTCATCAGATCTCAAAACCACACTCTCAAACCACACCACCTTAATGAAGTAAGCAATCTCTCACACTTCTAAAAAGAACCATTCCTCTAGAACTTTCAACTTTGCAACTGGCAACATCTGAAGGATATTCCCTTACATGATGCTGTTACTGAATTATTCAGAACCTTTCTTAACATTCTAAACAGTTTAGCTCCCCTCAGAACAAAATGTGTAAAAGCTATAAGTTTTATTCTGAGGGAAGCAAAATATGCAAAAGCTATACCAGCCCCTTGCCTGGCCATAACCACAGAACATCCTATGCAGCTCAAAGACAAGGCGTGGAATTCCTGGATCAAAAATAAGACGCAAAACAACCTACAAATATTTTGTCAACTCAGAAATCACAATAAATATTAAATCAAAATAGAAGGAAAAAAAAAACTACTACTCTAATCTACAGTCCAAAAGTCTTTAAAACCTAAAAGCATTCTAGTCAGCTATTAACAAAATCCTCAAACCAGGCCATGCAACCCAACCCAAACACACAGTGCCAAACAACACAGAAAACACCGCCACTATCTTTTATACTATCTTCATAAATTGAGTTGCATCCCTAATCAAACACCACACCCCTCCCACCACCCCCTCCATTCCCAGCAACACTTGTGACTTTCACTCCTTCTCATTGAAACTGGTTCCCATCTCGACCATTAAAAAACTAAAACTCACCACCCTAGCACCTGTCAATCTCCCCACTGAATATCTAAAAATGTCTGCCAAGGCTATAGCCTATCACATTTTCATACTCATAAACTGCTCTATCACAGAAGCATATATACCAATATACCGACAAAATGAAAAAAAAAGTTATATCCTACCACTACATAAAGGAGAAAATAGCACACTGAACTTAATAATTACTGCCCTATTGATGTCCTGTCTCCCTTGCCTAAAATTCTTGAATAATTCTGGACCAGCTCTCCCAACACCTCATCAGAAATAGGCTCCTTTCCCCCTCCCAATACTGCTACTGTCATAGCACTACTACAGCCCTCCCGCAGTTCACTAATACTGTGAATACCTATAGGAATGAAGGAAGGCTAGTATCTGCCCTCTTTCTAGACCTTTTCAAAGCTTTCAACACTGTCTCATACCTCATCTTCCTACAAAAGTTCTCAGTTCAGGGATCTGATGAAACCTCTACTGCGTGGTTTAACAGCTACCTTGATAACAGATCATAGACTATAAAATAACACAAATACTTCTCCCTTATCTTTTCAGTCTCCACAGGCATTTCCCACGAGTCCATTCTTGGTCCCATACTTTTCAACATCTTCATTTATAACCTCCCAGGTGTCACCGTGTTTGTCTTCAGGCAGGAGATACTGTAGCTTACATTGCAAAACCACCAGATTTAATAGAAGCTTTTGTCCACAAGCCATCAGACTTCTGAATTCCAGTAGTAACATACAACATGCTAGTCATGGAGGTCTGGAGTTACAATGCTGAAGTAATTCACAGACATATGAAATAACTCTATGAAAGTACAGTCTTAGGTTCATAGGTTCATAGGTAGGTACTAGGCTATCTGCCCTAGGGCATTTATAAGCCTAGCCAGAATGTGTTGGCCTTCGCCTCCCTTTTAGACTAGATTCCTGAGCCTCTGTCCAGCAGGGCCATAGAAGTGATCCCATGAGTAAATTTACAACTTCCCATCCACTCATCAAGATTTCTCTTAAAGAGGGCAGCGAGGGGCTCTGCCTAACATGGACTGGGATTCTATTCCAGAGCACGGGAAGCCTTTGGGATATGAATCTATCCCTCCAGCATGTCTTATTTATTGTTGTGCTAAGGTTTAAATCCCTGGAACGTGTAGCTCTAATGGATCTGGTTTTCTTGAGGTGGAGCATATCAAACAATTCCGGGTTAGACATGGCCTTGTATGTCAGGCAGAGATCACCTCTGAGTAGGCGGTAAGTAACTGAGTAGAGCTGGAGCTTCTTTAGTCGAGCTGCATAGGGCATCTGTTTGAGGCCCACGATCCTCTTGGTAAGGTATTTTTGAGGTCTCTCCAGCTGTTGCAGGTGTCGGGTAAGGTACATCCCAAATGGGGCATTGTACTCAATTATGGGCCTGATGAGCGATGAGTAGAGGGGCACAATGACCTCTCTAGATGTGAACCCTTTTGTGGTTAGGTGGGCTATATAGAAGGTTTTTCTAACCACTTTGGCAATGTGATTGTCAAAGGAGTGGTTACTATCTACTTGGGTCCCCAGATCCCTGATTACTTCTTCCGTAATTAGTGGATTACCTCCTATATGGTAGTTTGTGGGCACTTTGTTTTTCCCAAAGGGGATGACTATGCATTTTTTTGCATTTAGCTTGAGGCCATGGTTCTGACAACAGGTATCAGTCTCCGTAAGGCCCTTCTGGAGGATGCTTGTGTCAGCTGGAGAGTCAATTATGGCTCCCAGTTTGCAATCATCTGCGAACTTGGTCAGCCAAAGTCCTCCTGTGTTTGCCTGTACCTCAGAGAAGTATATACCAAACAAGAGAGGTCCCAGGACTGATCCCTGTGGGATGCCACTTGTAACTGGTTTAGAGTCAGACATGGCACCCGCGACTCTGACCATGTGAGTTCTATCCCTGAGCCAGTTTGCAACCCATCTTGTGACATATGGATTGATATTTAAGCTGGTGAGCTTATTTATGATACCAGAGTGGGGTATTGTGTCTAAGGCCTTTGCGAGGTCTAGGTAGGCTGTGTGGACTACCTTTCCCTCATATAAGGCTTTGGTAACTGTTTCAAAGAAGTCAAGTAGGTTTAAGAGACAAGATCTGCCCTTAACAAAGTAAAATTGGGTGGGGTCCAGTGTTTGAAGGTTCCCAATGTCTTTGTTTATGAGATCCATGATGATGCACTCCATAGCCTTGCAGACCAGGCTAGTCAGGCTCATAGGGAGATAGTTCCCTGGATCCATTGTGGCGCCACCTTTGTGGAGCAGGATCATGGTTGCTGTATGCCATTCTTTGGGTACATAGCCTGTGGTAAGGCTGAGTTGGAACAGTGAAATCATGTGAGGATTTTGTTCGTTTTGGAGCTCGTGTAAGACGCAGCCCGGGATATCATCTGGTCCCATTGATGCTGTGTTTTTTACTTTGGAGAGGGCTGCTTTCACCTGTGTGTCTGTGATGTCTAGGGGACTGCATTCTTCTGGGATAGACACAGGCCCTTTTGGGGGGGATGGGGGGTGAAGTTTGCACTGAACCTGTCTGCCAGGGTGTTGGCAATGTCTGTGGGTTCAATGTATTTTGTGCCATTTTGCACCAGCTGTGAGCAGATCTGAGAGCTGCCACCCAGATTTTTGACGTAGCTAAACAATGCCTTGTGATTATCTTTAGAGTCTTTGGCGATTTTTCTTTCGAAGCTGGCCTTTGATGATTTTTATGAGGGATCGAAGTTTCTTGCTAGTACTGATCAAGGATACCTTCCCTTTTTGTGATTTTGCCTTTTCATGTAATAGTTTCCTCCTTCTGTTGTATAGCTTATTTATGGCCGGGGTCCACCAGACTGGTCTCCTGTTCTTGGAGGAGTGAGTCTTGGTTTTACTTGGGATGGCACGATCCATGCATTCCTGTAGGTGCTCATAGAGTGCATTTGTAAAGGATTCTGCGGTTTGGGTAGCATTTTCCATTAGCCCGGGGGCTTTGAAACTTTCCACCTCAGTCTTGAGAAGTGTGAAGTTTGCTTTTGAGAAATTTTTCACAGTGGTTTCCTTGGCTGAGGGTGGGGTCGGGATGTGGATGTCCACTGTGATAAGTTTATGGCCTGATCTTACCAATGAGGGATTTACCTCTGGTGTGGAACATTGAGCCCCCATGTTGGTGATGACCAAGTCCAATATGTTGTCACCTCTTGTGGGAGTGTTGACCAGTTGTTCCATGGCATTTGAGTTTATAAACTCCAGGAACCATTGGGCAAAAGAGTTGGGACTTGAGTATTTTTCCCAGTCTATGTTTGGGTAGTTGAAATCCCCCAATATCATGGTGTTTGGTGAGATCTTCATATTCATCACTGTTCTCAGGAATGCCGAGTGGGGATCCTGAGACAAGGTGGGTGATCTGTAGCAGGCTATGAACTGAAAAGCAGTTTTACCTACTGTTAGTTGCAAATGGATGGTTTCTGCTGCCTCGTGCAGTGCCACTAACCTGGAGGTGTGGGTATCCTTGATGAAAATGGATACTCCCCCACCTTTAGTATTCCGGTCCGAGTTCTGGGACCAAAAGGAATGGTATGAGTTGAATCCTGGTAGTGCTGGGGTGCTCTCTGGAGCCTTGAACCAGGTTTCTGTTACTGCACATACTCCATACTCCATACTGAGGAGAGCCTCGAGTGCGTGCATCTTGAGGTTTAGACTTCTGGCGTTGAGTATCATTACCCTTAGTTTTTTGTTTCTGGTATTGTCTATGGAGGTGGGTTTGTCTTTTGAGCCTTGCCTAAAAAAGGAACTATGGGGGTGGCAAGAGCCTTAGCCAGTATTCGAAAGCCTAAGGGTGACAGGTGCAAGCTGACCCTGGCAAAGCAACCTGGCTTGTCTAGCATGTCATCCCAGGCTGACAGAGACTGGATCCCCTTTGAATGACACCAATAGCTTAGTCAATTGTTAAAATTGATCATTTTGTCTTTATACTGCGGCATCATTCTTGGTGAGGGCAATATGCTACTCAGGGTCAGGGTCATACCGGCCTGGGCTACATGATCAGAGAGCTCCTCTATGTCTCTTTTCATGTAGTCCAGGGAGGTATGTCTCAGGTCATTCACACCAACATGAACAATGACAGAGTCATATTTGTGCCTGCTGTGGAGTGATCTGAGTGCCTGTGTTATGTGGCGAATCCTGGCTCCCGACAGGCAGCTTACAGTGACCCTCTCCTTGTTCAGTCTGGTGAGTGGGACGTCAGTGTGCTTGACAATAGAGTCTCCAATTACTAGCGTATTAGGTGTGTTATTTAGCCTTAGGGGCTGCGACTGTGTGGCACACTGACTTCGTGAAGTATGTGATACATGTAAGTTGTTGTGGGGTAGCGGTTGCTTGGATGTCTGCTTTGGAGGTCTCTGCTGCTTTGGCAGATTTTTATTTAGAGCCTCCGAGTATGTTTTTGTGAGTTTATGTGTCTTGTTTGCTGGTGCGTTTGGCCTATGTGAGACTGGTTGTGTGGTGCGAGTGGTTTCCTTCTCCTCCTGACTGACTGTGCCAGTCCTGGGTTGAGAGAGCTCGGCCTCCAGTTTGGCTGTATAGTTGCATCTCTCACAAATATTTGAGTTTGTTGGAAGAAGGAGAGGGTTGTCTGTGTACATAAGGCAATTGTAACATTGCCTCAAGGTTCCCAGATTCACCAGCTGGACTGGAGAGTATACCTGAAACTGCACTTTGGACATGCCTGAATAGTTTAAAGAACTGATTTATTGACTGACTGGAATGGACGAATAGGGAAACTTGTACTTCTGGATAGTATAAGGGGGTGTAGTGCTAAAGTCTGTTAGTGCTTACTGAGAAATTTGAGCAAGTGCTGGGCTGTAGAATGAAGGTTGAGTGCTTACTTTGGGAGTTTGACTAGTTCTAAGGGAAAAATTGAAGAGCAGACATTGTGGAGCCGGGAATCATTTAAAACTGCTTAAACGGCGCTGCGCAACGTTGCACAATGCGCAAAATTGCGCAAAACCACGCTAAAGCGAGTTTTAAGGCAGGGAGTTTGAAAGAGATAGGAAATGGCCCAAAATGGCCAATAAGCAACTTGTTACTGGGCTGAGACCACTCCTCATGTGCAATATTAATGATGCCAAGTTAACATTCTGTATAATATGCCAAGTTAGCATTCCGTGCAATTTGAAATCTGTCTGTTTTTGATCTGTGCAATATATTATCTGTGCAATATTTTGGGTACTGATGAAGACATGTAAGTGGAATAGTCTTGGTGTATGTCATTGTACTTGTTACTGCACTGCATAAATATCTTACTGTTGTTATTGTTGGATTAGCATTAGTATATGTGTTATTGTAGTATTAATATCAGTATATGTTGTATGCACATTGAGTTCAAAGTAACGCAATTTCCTTCAGTTGTACTGTTGTGTGGACTGAATGACAATAAAGTTCACTTTGTTTGACTTTGACAATCAGTGACAATAATTCAGTACCCTGATGACTCCACCCTCGTATGTCACAACCAAAACTTGACAACCTGCAAGAAGTCACTCAAGAATCCTTCTCCTCCATTGATGCCTGGCTAAACGACTCACAACTTTTTCTTATCCCCAAGATAAGCAAACTTATTCTCTTCACCACAAGACGCCGCTCAACCCAAAAACCATCCTTTGATATTCTCTGAGTAAATAACACTAAAACTGAAATTGTCCCACATACTAAGATGCTTGGAATTAACATTGACAACAACTTAAAATCTAACTACCACTTCCAAGATACAGTAAAGAAAACTCAGCAGAAATTGGGTTCCTTATATAGAGTCAAAAATATCCTCACTGTCTAAACCTGAAAACACCTAATGTCTGCCTAATGCTCCCAACACTTCTATACTCAACCTTTATTTTCACCAACTTACAAAGTCTCTCAGCTCTCAAATCTTGAAAACTGCTATCACAAAGTAGCAAAGTTTGTAGTAAATCACTCAAAGGACTAAACTGGTTTGAACTACCCCACTTAACTGTCTTACCCCCAGATTGCGACTACTCATATCTTTATCTACAAATTTACAAACTGTCCATCGATGTCCACTCTAATTCATCCATACAAATCAGACAGATCCCTTTGCTCAGACCAAATGCTGCTCCTCTTTGTCACTAAATCCAACAATACAGCTGGTGACAGTCTGTTCTCAAAGTACATCAACAAAAGAAAAGAACACTATAGCTCTGACTAAAAATATGGGTCTATATCATGAAATCAACATTTGAAAAATGTCGACTCACATTTGTTCGACACGGAAATGTTGAACTCCAACATAATTGAACGGCCAAATCACCGATTTCATTCTGACAGAAAGAAAGCAATTGGCCAAAAACCAACGCCACACAAATACAAACATATTTAAGTGGGGGAATTTGCCCCCACAACCCCACCCACACCCCCCTAAGTAAATATTCTAACTTCGAGACCGCACTACAGTTGGGGAAAGGGCAGGTGTAACAAAAATGACCAACTGATTTCTTTCCCTCAGAAAGAAATCTGTGATTTGGCTTTTAGGGAAAGTTGGAGTTTGACATTTCCGTGTCAGTCAAAAGAGAGGTTGCTGTCAACCTGTGTTCCCAGATCTCTTATAACACCTTCTGTGTTCAGCGGACTGCCATCAATGTGGTAATTCATGGGAACTGGGTTTTTCCCAAAGGGGATGATGACACATATTTTAGCATTGAGATTAAGGCCATGGTTCTGACACCAGTCGTTGGTCTCCGTGGGGCCTTTCTGTAGGATGTCAGCTTCACTTGGGGAGTTAATAATAGCTCCCAACTTGAATCATCTGCAAACTTTGTCAACCAAAGTCCCTTAGTGTTGGCCTGGACTTCAGAGAAGTGGATACCAAACAGGAGAGGACCCAGGACTGAACCCTGTGGGACTCCACTCATGGCTGGTCGGCAGTCCGACTTGGAGTCAGCTACTTTCACACTGTGGGTTCTATCTGTGAGCCAGTTTGCAACTCACCTAGTGATATAGAGGGGTTGATGCCTAGCTTAGTGAGTTTTTCTATGATTCATGAGTGGGGAATCAAAGGCTTTGGCCAGATCAAGGTAGGCTGTATGATCCACCTTGCCTTCATCCACAGCTCTGGTGACTGAGTCAAGGAAGTCGACCAGTTTGAGCAGGCATGATCTACCCTTCACAAAACCAAACTGTGTGGGATCCAGTGTTTGGAGATTCCCTATATCTTTGTTTATTAGGTCCATGATGATGCATTCCATAGCTTTGATATAAGACTCATCAAGCTAATGGGGCAATAGTTCCCAGGGTCTGTAGTTGCTCCTCCTTTGTGGAGAGGGATGACTGTAGCAATGCACCATTCATTAGAGACAAAGCCTGAGGTGAGGCTGTGATTGAACAGGGCACCCAGTTGAGGTGCCAGTTCACTCTGTAGTTCATGTAGAACACAGCCGGGGATATTGTCAAGTCCCATAGAAGCTGTATTCTTGGCCTTGGACAGTGCTGTCCTAACCTCTGCAGCAGTAATACTGGGTACCTGTCAATCTACTGGTATTGTGATTGGTCCTTTAGTGGGGGAGAGAGGGGTAAAGTTTGCACTGAATCTGTCGGCCAGTATATTGGCAATATCTATTGGTTTGGTATAGGGGTTACCATTGTGCAGTAGCTCAGAGCAAATCTGCTTATTGCCATGGAGATTCTTTACATAACTATAGAAGGCTTTGTGGTTGTCTTTACTATCTTCTGCAATTCTGTTTTCATAGCTAGCTTTAGAAGATTTTTGATGAGGTATCTCATCTCAACCTTTTGTTGAGGCTGATAAGGGAGTTTTTCCAGTCTTGGGACT
This sequence comes from Protopterus annectens, assembly GCF_019279795.1. Taxonomy (NCBI): domain Eukaryota; kingdom Metazoa; phylum Chordata; order Ceratodontiformes; family Protopteridae; genus Protopterus; species Protopterus annectens. Next base: position 1,675,051,477 of record NC_056741.1, read on the forward strand.
TCACCTTATTCCGCATCAGTTTCCTCCTTCTGTGTAGAGTTTATTTATGGCATGGGACCACCAGATTGCCTTCCTTTTCTTGGAGGAGAGCATCTAGGTTCTATTGGGTATGGCAAGATCCATACATTTGTGTACGTGTTCGTACAGTGCATTGGTGTATGATTCGCCGCTCATGCAACTATTCTCCATTTGCATGGGTGCCATGAAGTTAGCCACTTCTGTTTTTATGAGCCCAAAGTTAGCTTTGGAGAAGTTTCTCATAGTGATTACCTTTGCTGGGTGGGTGGGAGGGAGCTGGATTTCCAAGGTGATTAGTTTGTGGTCGGATCTAACCAGGGAGAAGTTGACTATTGGTGTAGACCAATGGATGCCCAAGTTAGTAATGACCAGGTCAAGGATGTTGCTACCTCTAGTGGGGGTAAGAACGAGCTGATCCAGGGCATTGGAATTAATGAATTCCAGGAAATATTGGGCAAGTGTATTGGTACATGAGTAGTTTTCCCAGTTAATGGAAGGGTAGTTGAAGTATGAGAGCATTAGTTCAGACCCTAATATTCTCCAGGGTGCTTAGGAACGTGGATTGTGAATCTTGGGGATCTATAGCAGGCTACGACCTGAATCTCTGTCTTACCCAGTATTAGCTGCACCTGAAGTATCCCTGGTGTATTATGTTGGGCTACCAGTCTGGAGGTCTACACATCCTTTATGAATATAGAAACACCACCACCTTTGGAGCTTCAGTCCAAGTTCTGGGGCTGAAAGGTGTGGAATGAGTTATAACCTGGTAGTGCAGGGGTTCTTTCTGCTGCCTTGAACCAGGGCTCTGTTACAGCACAAATGTCAATGTTCTCCATTTTAAGGAGTGCTTTGAGCAAGTGCATTTAGAGATTTAGACTTCTAGCGTTGAGCAGCATGACCCTCAGACTGCATTTGTTTGTAGCTGTTATGGTGGTAATTTGTTCTTTGGAACACCACCTAAAAAAGGCACTATGGGATGGCAAGAGCCTTGGCCATTATCTGGAAGCCCAGGGGTGACAAATGCAGGCCATCTCTGGCAAAGCATCGAGGTCTTTCAGTCATGTCATCCCAGGCAGACAGATACTGGATTCCCTTAGAATGACACCAGAAACTTAGCCAATTGTTGAAATCGATCATTTTCTGATTGTACTGTGGTGTCATTCTGGGTAATGGTAGGAGACTGCTCAGGGCTAGAGTCATACCCGCCTGGGCTACATAATCCAGTAGTCCAGGGAGGTACGTCTCAGGTCATTCACACCCCCTTGTACAATGAGAGAGTCATATTTGTACCTGTTGTTGAGGGACCTGAGTGTGTGCATTATGTGGCTGATCCTGGCACCTGACAGGCAGCTGACTGCTACTTTCTCCTTATTCAACCTAGTGAATGGGGCATCAGTGTGCCTCACTATCGAGTCAACTATGACTAGTGTGTTGGGCATGCTGTTTTGCCTTAAGGGCTTTGGTTGAGTGGCACACTGTTTAGGAGAGTTATGTGTCTTGTGATTAGTGTTGTGTTGTGGTGGTTGAGTGCGTTTATGCCTTGGAGGGCTCTGCTGTTGGGGTAGATTTTTATTGAGCTCCTCCACAAAGGTGGGTGTGTGGTTTGTGTTTTTATGTGAAGGCAGTGCTGGTGTGTGTTTTGGAGGGCTATGTGTTCCATGTGGTGTGGTGCAAGTGTTGACCTTCTCCTCTTGACCAGCTATTCTGGTCTTGGCTGGAGAGTGGATGGCTTCCAATTTGGATATATAAGTGCATGTCTCGCAAGTCTGAGTGTTGAGAGGTAAGAGGATGCATGTACATGAGGCAGTTGTTACATTGCCTCAGAATGCCCAAGTTCACCAGGTTAATAGGAGAAAGCACAGGGAACTGATCTTTAGACATGCCTGGAGGGGTGGGCATTAATAATAAGTGTTGTTTCCTTGTAGAACTTTTAGTGCTGGTAGCACTTTTGTGTGCTACAATAATTGCTACAAGAAGTCTGCTAAAGTGCTATACTAATAAGCTAGTAAACATGCAGGAGAGGAGAGAACTAGCAGATCTAAGGGAAAAATTGAAGAGCAGACTTTTTGTGACCGCTCAGAAGCTTACAAACAGTCCTGGACACAGCAAATCGGTATCTGGACTAGACTAGTTACAGGAAAGGTGGGAAACAAGTGCAAATGTGGGCTTTTAAATCAGAAAGTTGAAAGAGATGGAAAGAAATGACCAGTGGCCAATAAACTACAATTTCTGGGCCAGAAACCACTCCTTCTGTGGTAGATAGGCTACCTAGTGCTTACCACTCCCACTGATAAGCTAGAAGGCTTCCCTCCAACACAGAAAGGCTTGGGGGGCTCTGGAGCTTACAAACAGTCCTGTATACAGAAAATCTGTATCTGGACTAGACTAGTTACAGAAAAGGCAGGAAACAAGCACAAATGTGGGCTTTTAAACCAGAAAGTTGAAAGAGATGGGAAGAAAAACTGCGCAAATGGCCAATAAACTACAATTTCTGGGCCAGAAACCACTCCACTTGTGGTAGATAGGGTACCTAGTGCGTACCACTCCCACTGATAAGCTAGAAGGCTTCCCTCCAACACAGAAAGACTTGGGGGGGGGTTCAGAAGCTTACAAACAGCCCTGGATACAGCACATCTGTATCTAGACTAAACTTGTTACAGGAAAGGCAGAAAACAAGCTTGGAATTTTTTTTTTGGAGAGGGGAGATGGAGCCAACAGTGAAGATTAAAATACTATAGGGGATGTCCTTCCCAAGTACTGTCTCTGTACACAGCAGAGGAGATGGGACTGGTAGTAGTGTCTGAAATCAAAATATGACCTCACTGTACTCAGTTGAGTGAGCAAATGTGATGGGCCCAGGAGGAGTGTCCAAAAACAAATTTACAGCAGGGGCGGGCAATTCCAAAGCCATCAAGATTAACACCACAACAGGTGTATAAAATCTTCCTCTCCACTCCATCTCCTTCTCCTTTACTCTATAAGCACTTGTAGTCCTTCTCCATCAATCAGTCTTTAGTTTACTACACCAACTTTTAACTAAAAATAAATAAATAAAAACTAAAGTATAAAAGGATACTGCTTTTATGCAACTTTGCCTATTTTATGTCTATATTATGAAACTACTTATTGAATTATACAATGCTACTGGTCCACTGCAATTTGTCAGAATATATGTTTAAATATAAATATATATATATATATATATATATATATATATATATATATATATATATATCTATATCTACATAGATATAGACATATATATATATATATATATATATATATATATATATATATGATGTCTGGCTATATCCCACCGGGCTGCCAACAATTAAATGAGACATCTCTCACTATCCTGGGTCAGTAACTAAGGAGCTTCAATCCTCACTACTGACTCCAGTATGAGACTGTCACTTAAACAGGAGTAAAATTTCACAACTTACTCCTAAGAGCACAACTGGAACACTTTCTATTTTCCTGGGACTGGACTATATACCCCTGTCCACCCCAAATGTAACTCCTTATTAAACACTTCAGAGCAATGTGTGCTAGTTTAATACCTCTGATACAATCACACTCATCCAAACAGTTTTGAGAAAGCCTGACACAGATTTACAGCTGTGTCCCTTTGGCAAAATAATATGGTAACACTGCTGCCAATCAGAGTATCTCCATGCCCTTCGAAAGGAGTGTCCAATTATGAAAATTAAATACCAAAATAAATGATAGCTATGACCATAAGTGACCAGGCCTTCCAGGTGACCTGAGAAGTACCAAACAGGTGTAAATACTCTCTAATCACTAAAGAAAAACACTGATTTCCACCCACAATGTAAAGTAATGAAAAATATTTAATAATAAGTAAAATGATTACAAGAATGTCTATCAATAGCTAGAACTCAATCACCGGAAATGTAAAATTAAACTGCAGGATAGGAGTCCATTATTCCAGAAAAACTCTATCTTAATAACTAAGGTTTCCAAATCTAACTAAAGAATACTGTCCCTAATCTAATCTAACACATTACAGCAAAGCAAAAAGCAGGCTTACAGTTTTTGGTGAGTTCTCTTTCATGGGTGTCCACTGACTGCATAGCACTGTAACTTACTATACTTAACAAAACTGCTCAGCACTTGACCAACTGCAGTCTCAACTGTCTTATTTTAAAAATAACAGTCAGCTGTATGAAAAAAGTTATTTTACTGTCAATCAACTGTTTAAATAATCACTTAGCAAACAGGAATATTCTAATGACATCACTCACTGTTCAGCTGATACTTCACAGTACTTTACAATATCCCTCTCAAACATGCACAATTAGAAATGTATCAACACACTGACAGATTCTTTAATCATTCTATATAAACAAGGAAATGCTCAACATTTTAAAACTTATTTACATTTCACATCCTGATATACCATGCAAGTTAATCTGAGAATATGCACAAATCTCCTGCCAGAAATTCTAACACATATAACATTGCTTACATTTTCTTAAAAAGTCAACCCCGTTATGACTCGAGCATGATTTTCAAGTGAACCTTGAAAACCGACACTTGAGAAAAATGGCTCTACCTGGGGATATCAACCCAGTCCTCTCCTGTGGAATCTATTTGCATTAGCATTATTAACCCCACTGTAGCATTTTTCTCCTTCTGAGGAAAAATGGCTGAGCACAGCCTCCACCCCATAATTTGAAGCCTCTACCTGTAAATTAAATTCTTTATTGTAATCTGGGTTGGCTAACACAGGGGGTCCTCCCAAAATCTCTTTTATTTTTTGGAATGCCTGCTCATAGTCTCTGGTCCACACTACCTTGTCCGGTTTATTCTTCCTAGTTAGGTCCTTAAGGGGTGCAGTTATGGTACTGTAATTGTGCATGCTTGAATAGCTTCCACATTGACAGGTTCTGGCCTAATTCTACCACTTCCCACTCTGTGTCTTAGGTAAGTGACCTCTGCCTTACCCACTTGACACTTACTGGGTTTAATGGTTAATCCTGCCCTACTTAAAATATCCAAGACCTCCCTCACATGTTGATCTGCAAATGCCCATAGCATAGCATAGTCTTCAGTATAGAGGTTAACCTATCCACAAGACCATTAATCTGAGGATAGTAGGGAGTGTTATTTAAATGTTTCACCCCACAACACTTCCACAGACATATCAGCAGGTCTGGCATGAAGTTGGTACCTTGGCCAGTCAGTATTTCCTGTGGAAAACCTACTCTGCTAAAAATTTCTAGCAAAGCACTTACCACCTTTTCTACATCAATATCACCTGCAAAAGGAATATTAGGAACTTTAGCTAGTAATGGCATCTAGGCTGTACCAACTGCCACACTACCTCACCTTCCAGCACTCCTATGAGACATGCTAACACAGATGACAGTATATATATATATATATATATATATATATATATATATATATATATATATATATATATATATATATATATATAGACACACACACACACACACACACACACACACACACACACACGAGACCCGAGATGGTTTTTATACTACTAGAGGAAATTTAGCCAGGGCATCAGAGAACTTTCCCTACATTTGGATGTTACACTTCCTGTCTTCCAGTCTTGGTGCATAGGCAGTTCAGAGAAGCAGGAAGCCAAAAAAGGAACATGGAGGATGGAGAATGTGTTGTGAATGTGTTGAGAGTGTTTTGTAGGTGTTGGTTGAAGAGCAGAGAGGTCAAAGTCAGCAAAAGATGATTGGGAGCTAAGCAGAGTAAGGAGAATGGAGACAAGAAGAACAAAAAGGCAGGTGAGCCTTTTCAATGCAAGAAGTGGGTGAAGTACGTAATCTGGATTTGAAGGAATTACTTCAACAAAATTTTTGGAAACAGAATCTACAACACAAGAGTATGCTGTTACAACCTTCCAGTCGGTGGGGTTGTGGGATGTATACTTAAAGGAATTAATTGAACAAATTGAACCAGAGAGTTAAAAGGCAGTATCATGTGGGAGCACAATGTTCAACACCGGAAGTATACCCCTCACTGGTGAGATCAGATCACAAACTAATCTCGCTGGAGGTCCTCATCCCACCCCCACCTGAAATAAAAAAGACCACAGTAAAGAACTTCTCAAAAGCCGACTTCACACTTCTAAAGACTAGTGTGGTCTCCTTTAAGGCCCCGAGGGCAGAAAACAGTACTCAAGCCGCTGAATCACTTACAAATGCCTTCTACCAGCACCTGCAGGACTGCATGGATAAGGCAATCCCAAGCAAAACAAAGACTCTTTGTACCAAAGGCAAGCGTCCAGTCTGGTGGACCCCAGTCATAAACAAACTCTACAACAAAAGGAGGAAGCTACTACAAGACAGAGCAAAATCCTTAAAAGGTAAGACACCCTTGATCACTATAAGTAAAAACTAAGAGCTCTCATAAAATCATCCAAAGCAAATTTCGAGAGAAAAATAGCTAAAGACTCAAAAGACAATCATAAGGCCTTCTTTAGCTATGTTAGAAACCTGGGAGGAAACTCCCAGATATGCTCAGAACTAGTTCAAAATGATGTGAAGATTACTGATCCTACAGACATTGCCAACATACTGGCTGACAGGTTCAGTGCAAACTCCCCCCCAAAAGGAGAGATATCTATACCAAACGATTGCAGCCCCCCAAACATCTCCAGCCAAGTGAGAACTGCTCTCTCCAAAGCAAAATACACAGCATCCATGGGACCTGTTGGTGTCCCGGCTGTGTGCTCCATGAACTCAATGAGGAATTAAACCCACAGCTAGGACAGCTGTTTAATCAAAGTCTTACCTCTGGATACGCACAGGGAGTGGCGCACTGCAACTGTGGTCCCACTTCACAAAGGCGGTGCCTCCACCGACCCTGGAAATTACTGGCCCATTAGCTTGACAAGCCTTATCTGCAAAGCCATGGAGAGGATCATAATGGACCTCATAAATAAAGACATAGGGAATTTGTAGACTTTGGATCCAACCCAGTTTGGCTTTGTCAAAGGCAGATCATGCCTTTAAACTTGGTTGACTTTTGAAACAGTCACCAAAGCCATTGATGAGGGAAAGGCAGTCCATACAGCCTACCTCGATCTGGCTAAGGCCTTCGATACAATACCCCACTCGGGTATCATTGAAAAACTCATCAGCTTAAATGTTAACCCATACATCACAAGATGGGTTGCAAACTGGCTGAGTGACAGAACCCACAGGGTCAGAGTTGCTGGCGCCATGTCAGACTCAAAGCCTGTCACAAGTGGTGTCCCACAGGGCTCAGTCCTGGGCCCACTCTTGTTTGGCATCTACTTTTCCAGTACAAGCAAACACAGGAGGGTTATGGCTGACAAAGTTTGCAGATGACTGCAAACTGGGCGCCATAGTAGAAAACACATCTGACACAGATATCCTTCAGAAGGGTCTCACAGAAATGGATAACTGGTGCCAGAGCCATGGCCTAAAGTTAAATGCCAAAAAATGCATAGTCATACCCTTCGGGAAAAACAAGGTTACCCCTAGCTACCAAATAGGTGGCAATCCACTGAGCACAGAAGTAGTTATCAGGGACCTGGGGACCCAGGTTGATAGTAGTCTGTCATTCGACACCCATGTAGCTAAAGTAGTTAGGAAGACCTTCTACATTGCCCACCTTAACATGAAGGGATTCTCATCTAGATCAAGGGAGGTCATAGTCTCCCTTTACTCATCACTCATCAGACCAATGATTGAGTACAATGCCCCATTCAGAATGTATCTGACCCGACACTTGCAGCAGCTGGAGAGGCCACAAAAGTTCCTCACCAAAAGGATAAAGGGTCTCAAAAATCTGTCCTATGCTGCCCGACTGAAAGAACTCCAGCTCTATTCAGTCACTTACCGCTTGCTCAGAGGTGACCTTTGCCTAACATACAAGGCCATGTCAAACCCAGATTTGATGAATATGCTTCACCTCAAAAAATCTAGATCCATCAGAGCCACAAAGGCGGGAGACTTAAACCTCCACTCGGCTATTAATAGGATGTGCTGCCGGGATAGATTCATCGCCCAAAGACTCCCTATGCTGTGGAACAAAATCCCGGTACATGTGAGGCAGAGCACCTCGCTGGCCTTGTTCAAGAGAAATCTTGACCAATGGATGGGAGATCGCAGATATACCCCAGGGATTACCTCAGTGTCACTGCTCGACAGAGGCACAGCAAAATAATGGGTATAGTTCCCCATACTAAAGGGGTGGCGTAAGCCACAAAACGATGGGCTAGGCTTGTAAATGCCCTCGGGCAGATAGCCTAGTATGAACCTATGAACCTATGAACCTATGCAGTGAAATAATGGAGAGAATACAAGAAGAGGAAGTACAAGAAATTAGGACAGAAAAGAAGAAATAGCCACTCATGGCTTTATACATAAGACCGAACAATTAGCTATCCCCAGCACACTGAATCTACCATCATCAATAAAATATCTCCTCTGTAAAGCCTCAAAACATAAACCGAAAGACAAAGACTATATAAAACTTATAAACAAACTCCTAAAGCTTAGAGTATCTTGCCAATTCAACCTTATAATCCATGGGGACATTCATCTCACCCCCGGCCCAACCTGGCCCACCCACACCCTATAACCTTCATTCCCCAACCACAACCCCCACAGTCAAGCTACCCCTTTCTACTCCCACTAGTTCTCTCCTAGCATTTTACCTGAATATTAGAAGTATTAACAATAAGATTCCCAACCTACACGCTCTCCTAGCAGCCCACTCCCCAGACATTATGTGTCTTACGGAAACCTGGCTAAAACCTAATACTACTGATAATGAGATACTACCCCCCAGGATATAATATTCACCGGTTAGACAGTACTAACCTAGTACTACTGGTAATGAGATACTACCCCCAGGATATAATATTCACCGGTTAGACCGTACTAACCTAGTACTACTGATAATGAGATACTACCTCCAGGATATAATATTCACCGTTAGACCATACTAACCTAGTACTACTGATAATGAGATACCACCTCCATGATATAATATTCACCGGTTAGACCGTACTAACCTAGTACTACTGATAATGAGATACTACCTCCAGGATACAATATTCACCGGTTAGACTGTACTAACCTAGTACTACTGACAATGAGATACTACCCCCAGGATATAATATTCACCGGTTATACCGTACTAACCTAGTACTACTGATAATGAGATACTACCCCCAGGGTATAATATTCACCGGTTAGACTGTACTAACCTAGTACTACTGATAATGAGATACTACCTCCAGGATATAATATTCACCGGTTACACCGTACTAACCTAGTACTACTGATAATGAGATACTACCCCCAGGATATAATATTCACCGGTTATACCGTACTAACCTAGTACTACTGATAATGAGATACTACCTCCAGGATATAATATTCACTGGTTAGACCGTACTAACCTAGTACTACTGATAATGTGATACTACCTCCAGGATATAATATTCACCGGTTAGAATGTACTAACCTAGTACTACTGATAATGAGATACTACCTCCAGGATATAATATTCACTGGTTAGAATGTACTAATCTAATACTACTGATAATGAGATACTACCTCCAAGATACAATATTCACCGGTTAGACCATAGTAACCTAGTACTACTGATAATGAGATACTACCTCCAGGATATAATATTCACCGGTTAGACCGTACTAACCTAGTACTACTGATAATGAGATACTACCTCCAGGATATAATATTCACCGGTTAGACCGTACTAACCTAGTACTACTGATAATGAGATACTACCTCCAGGATATAATATTCACCGGTTAGACCATACTAACCTAGTACTACTGATAATGAGATACTACCTCCAGGATATAATATTCACTGGTTAGACCGTACTAACCTAGTACTACTGATAATGAGATACTACCTCTAGGATATAATATTCACCGGTTAGACCGTACTAACCTAGTACTACTGACAATGAGATACTACCTCCAGGATATAATATTCACCGGTTAGACCGTACTAACCTAGTACTACTGATAATGAGATACTACCTCCAGGATATAATATTCACTGGTTAGACCATACTAACCTAGTACTACTGATAATGAGATACTACCCCAGGATATAATATTCACCGGTTAGACCGTACTAACCTAGTACTACTGATAATGAGATACTACCTCCAGGATATAATATTCACCGGTTAGACCGTACTAACCTAGTACTACTGATAATGAGATACTACCTCCAGGATATAATATTCACCGGTTAGACCGTACTAACCTAGTACTACTGATAATGAGATACTACCTGCAGGATATAATATTCACCGGTTAGACCGTACTAACCTAGTACTACTGATAATGAGATACTACCTCCAGGGTATAATATTCACCGGTTAGACCATACTAACCTAGTACTACTGATAATGAGATACTACCTCCAGGATATAATATTCACTGGTTACACTGTACTAACCTAGTACTACTGATAATGAGATACTACCTCCAGGATACAATATTCACCGGTTAGACCATACTAACCTAGTACTACTGATAATGAGATACTACCCCCAGGATATAATATTCACCGGTTATACCGTACTAACCTAGTACTACTGATAATGAGATACTACCTCCAGGATATAATATTCACCGGTTAGACTGTACTAACCTAGTACTACTGATAATGAGATACTACCTCCAGGATATAATATTCACCAGTTAGACCGTACTAACCTAGTACTACTGATAATGAGATACTACCTCCAGGATATAATATTCACCACTTAGACCGTACTAACCTAGTACTACTGATAATGAGATACTACCTCCAGGATATAATATTCACCGGTTAGACTGTACTAACCTAGTGCTACTGATAATGAGATACTACCCCAGGATATAATATTCACCGGTTAGACAGTACTAACCTAGTACTACTGATAATGAGATATTACCTCCAGGATATAATATTCACCAGTTAGACTGTACTAACCTAGTACTACTGATAATGAGATACTACCTCTAGGATATAATATTCACCGGTTAGACCGTACTAACCTAGTACTACTGATAATGAGATACTACCTCTAGGATATAATATTCACCGTTAGACCGTACTAACCTAGTACTACTGATAATGAGAGACTACCTCCAGGATATAATATTCACCGGTTAGACCGTACTAACCTAGTACTACTGATAATGAGATACTACCTCCAGGATATAATATTCACCGGTTAGACCGTACTAACCTAGTACTACTGATAATGAGATACTACCTGCAGGATATAATATTCACCGGTTAGACCGTACTAACCTAGTACTACTGATAATGAGATACTACCTCCAGGATATAATATTCACCGTTAGACCGTACTAACCTAGTACTACTGATAATGAGATACTACCTGCAGGATATAATATTCACCGGTTAGACCGTACTAACCTAGTACTACTGATAATGAGATACTACCTCCAGGATATAATATTCACCGGTTAGACCGTACTAACCTAGTACTACTGATAATGAGATACTACCCCCAGGGTATAATATTCACCACTTAGACCGCACTACAAGGAAAGGAGGTGGGATAGCAGTTCTATACAAAAATGCTCTAACTGTTAATAGAGAAACAATTCAACCACCCCAATTCAATAATGCAGAACTCCTCTTAACCAAACTACAGATTAACCATAACAAATGCTTGAACATCGTCTGTGCATATATTCCACCAAGCAACAACATCTTTGCAAGGGAGCATGGTGATCACACAAATGATGCATCATTTTGAAGCTGACATTCAGATGCACAACTTCTACACTGATATGTAGGCTCTGTCTGTTACAGGTGATGAGATATTATGCTTTGTTTATTTATCAGTTATGAGAAATAATATATTAATCATATTTCTGTGAATATCTCAAGAAAGGAGCATCACACAGTAATGGTTAAGGTATCATTTTAAAGCTGACATTCATACTAACAAATTAAATTCAAATTGTATGGGTCTGCATGGTACATTGACCAAGATATTGCGCTTTGCTTTTTCAAAAAGGTAAAAAATATGCACAATATCAACATTCCTTGCCAAATATTTAATAATGACTTTGATATGCACTATCAACATTTACACTGTTGGAAAGGTCAGTCTCTGCTGAACAGCTTTCGTGTTTACATTTTTAGTCTAGCTCTTATAGTTAAAGAGTTATTAACATTTGCTTTCTGTATGGTATTACAAATTAATTTTCTGAAAATGAGCTCAGGCTGTACTGTTGTTCCTATTGTGGAATTAAGCAGGCAGCTTTTTCTGAGCTGCTCTAGAGTGAATGAGTTAAATACTCTGGAGGATATCCTTCACTGGTAATCCACTACCTATCGCAAAGAAACCATAGTTCTTGGTGACTTCAATACCGACTGGCACCCCTGCTCCTCCGAATCCCCCCTCACTCCTATAAACTTATCTGGGTTTAAACAGACCATAACCTCTCCCACCATGATAAACAAACCAACCAGAAAACAACTCTCAGAAACACGCAAAAACATACTCGGAGGCACTATATAAGAACCTGCCTAAACAACAGAGACCTCCTAAGCATACACCCAAGCAACCCCCACCCCACAACAGAAACCAAGTAACACATATGTCACAATGTCAGTGTGCCAAGCAAAAACAGCCCCTAAGGCTAAATAACACACCTAACACACTAGTAATCGGTGATTCTATCATCAGGCACACAGACGTCCCACTCACTAGACTGAACAAGAAGAAGGTTACCGTGAGCTGCCTGTCGGGTGCCAGAATCCGCCCCATAACACATGCACTCAGGTCACTCCACAACAAGTACAAATATGACTCTGTCATTGTACATGTTGGCGTAAATGACCTGAGATGTACCTCCCTGGACTACATGAAAAGAGACATGGAGGAGCTCTCTGACCATGTAGCCCAGGCTTGTATGACTCTGACTCTGAGTAGCATCCTGCCCTCACCCAAAATGATGCCAGCATACGAAGAAAAAATGATCAGTTTCAACAATTGGTTAAACTACTGGTGTCATTCAAAGGGGTTCCAGTACTTGTCAGCCTGGGACGGCATGCTTGACAAGCCACGTTGCTTCGCCAGAGACGGCTTGCACCTGTCGTCCCTGGGCTTTCGAATACTGGCCAAGACTCTTGCCGCCCCAATACTGCCTTTTTTAGGCAAGGCTCAAAAGATAAACCCGCCTCCATAAACAACAATAATAAACAAAAACTGAGGGTAATGCTGCTCAACGCCAGAAGTCTAAACCTCAAAATGCACGCACGCAAGGCTCTCCTTAGTATGGAAGAAATCAATGTATGTGCAGTGACAGAAACCTGGTTCAAGGCTCCAGAGAGCACCCAAGCACTACCAGGCTATAACTCCTACCATACCTTTAGGTCTCAAAACCAGGACCGGAACACAAAAGAAGGGGGTGTGTCCATATTCATCAAGAACACCCACACCTCCAGGTTAGTAGCACAGAACGCGGAATCTGAGACCATCCAAGTGCAATTGACAGCGGGTAAATTGACTGTTCAATTTATAGCTTGCTACAGATCTCCCACCTTGTCTCAGGACCCTCATGCAGCATTCCTGAGAACATTAGAAAGTATGAAGATTCTACCCAACACCATGCTACTGGGTGACTTCAACTATCCAAACATTGACTAGGAAAACTACTCAAGCTCAAATGCCCTAGCCCAATGCTTCCTTGAGTTTATAAACTCAAACGCCCTTGAACAGCTGGTCACCACTCCCACAAGAGGTGACAACATACTGGACCTGGTCATCACCAACATGGGGAACCTATGTTCCACACCTAAGTTAAACTCGTCATTGGTAAGATCAGATCACAAACTAATCACACTGGACATCCACATCCCAACCCCCCCCCCCCAGTCAAGGAAATCAAGGTAAAAAACTTCTCTAAAGCCAACTTCACACTCATCAAGACCGAGGTGGGAAGTTTCAAAGCTCCCAATCAAATGGAAAATGATGACCCATCGGCAGAATCCTTTACAAGTGCATTCTATGAACACCTTCAAGAATGCATGGACCGAGCCATCCCAAGTAAAACCAAGACCAACTCCTCAAAAAAGAGGAAGCCAGTCTGGTGGACACTGGCCATAAATAAACTTTACAACAGAAGGAGGAAACTCCTGCAAGATAGAACAAAATCCCAAAATAAGAAGGCATCTCTGATTAACATCAGTAAAAAACTGCGCTCCCTCATTAAATCATCCAAGGCCAACTTCGAAAGAAAAATAGCCAATGACTCTAAGGATAACCACAAGGCCTTCTTTAACTATGTCAAGAGTCTAGGGGCAAACTCTCAGATATGCTCCGAGCTAGTGCATAATGGCCATAAATACACTGAACCAACTGACATTGCCAACATTCCGGATGACAAGTTCAGTGCAAACTTCATCCCCCCTCCACCAAAGGGGCTAGCACCCATCCCAGTAGAATGTGGCAATCCAGATATCTCAGACACACAAGTAAAGACAGCCCTTGCAAAGGCCAAAAACACAGCATCAATGGGACCAGATGCTATCCCAGGTTGTGTCTTACACGAGCTTCAAAATGAACTAACCCCCCATCTCAAATCACTATTCAAACTCAGCCTCTCTACAGGCTATGTACCCAAAGAATGGCGTACAGCAACAGTCGTACCACTCCACAAAGGTAGTGCCACAACTGACCCTAGGAACTATCGCCCTATAAGCTTGACTAGCTTGGTCTGCAAAGCCATGGAATGCATTATCATGGAGCTCATTAACAGGGACATTGGGAACCTCCAGACACTGGACCCCACCCAGTTTGGCTTTGTTAAAGGCAGATCTTGCCTCCTGAACTTGGTCAACTTCTTTGAAACAGTCACCAAGGCCATAGATGAAGGGAAGGTGCTCCACACAGCATATCTGGACCTCGCTAAGGTGTTCAACACCATCCCACACTCAGGAATCATAGACAAACTCACCAGCTTAAATATCAAGCCCCATGTCACGAGATGGGTTGCCAATTGACTCTCAGAAAGAACTCACATGGTAAGAGTGGCAGGCACCATGTCTGACTCTAAACCAGTCACAAGTGAAGTCCCACAGGGCTCAGTCCTGGGAACCCTCCTGTTCGGTATATATTTCTCAGAAGTACAGGCAAAGGCAGAGGGACTGTGGCTAACCAAGTTCACAGATGACTGTAAATTGGGTGCAATAATTGACTCTCCAGCTGACACAGACATCCTGCAAAAGGGTCTCACAGAGACAAACACCTGGTGTCAAAATCACGGCCTCAAGCTAAATGCCAAAAAATGCATAGTAATCCCATTTGGGAAAAACAAAGTACCTACAAACTACCACATAGATGGGAATCCACTAAGTACAGAAGAAGTAATTAGGGACCTGGGTACCCAAGTAGATAGCATGCTCTCCTTTGATAACCACATAGCCAAAACAGTCAGGAAATCCTTCTATGTGGCACACCTGATCACAAAGGGTTTCTCATCTAGATCCAAGGAGGTGATTGTGCCCCTTTACTCCTCACTCATTAGGCCCATAATGGAGTACAATGCCCCATTTGGGATGTACCTCACTAGACACCTGCAACAACTAGAAAGACCACAGAAGTACCTCACTAAGAGGATTAAGGGCCTTAAACAATTACCCTATGAAGCACGACTAAAAAAGCTCCAGCTCTTCTCAGTCTCTTACCGTCTGCTCAGAGGTGACCTATGTCTGACCTATAGGGCCATGTCAAACCCTGAACTAATGGACATGCTTCACCTCAAAAAAACGAGATCCCTCAGAACCACTCATTCTAGTGACTTGAACCTATGTACAACAATAAACAGGACATGCTGGAGGGATAGATTCCTGTCCCAGTGACTCCCCTCACTCTGGAAGAGAATCCCAATCCATATTCGACAGAGCTCCTCTCTGACCTTCTTCAAGAGAAATCTTGATGAGTGGATGGTAATTGTAAGTTCTACCCTGGGATCACTTCAGGAGCCCTGTTGACAGAGGCCCAGGTTACTAATCTAATGGGGAGGTGAAAGCCATCACTCTGTGACTAGGCTTATAAATGCCCATGGGCAGATAGCCTATTACTTACCTATGAACCTATGAACCAACCACCCGGGAAAGTATCCTAGACTGGATCCTAGTTAATAACCAACCCCAACTGTATACAGCTGGCACTCTCCCTGATGACCTTAGTGACAAAACCCCCCACTAGACCAACTATAAAACAATTAGAAACAGAAAAAACTTTGACGCTGCTATTTTCCTGTTGTTGTCTTTCAGCTTTTCCCGGTTAGGGGTCGCCACAGCGGAATTCTGGTCCGCTAATGATTGACAGTAGATTTTCACGAATGCCGAGGTGCCAGCTTGATGTTCAACCTTGAACGAAGGCACACCCATTTATGCATGTCTTTCAAACGCCCACCTAACCATGGGGAGGACATGCAGACTCCACACAGAAGGCACTCCCTGCACTCCAGAGAACGGGAGAACCTCTATTTTCCTAAACGAACTAAAAGCAGTTGACTGGTCAGAACTAAAAAATCTACCACTAAAAGAGGCTGTAGCTCACTTTAACACTGAATTCCTAAGCATCCTTGATGCTTATGCTCCAGCACGTACAGTAAAATGTAGATCAAACACAGCACCATGGCTTACAAAAGATACCAAATCTAAAATCAAAACTAGAAACAGGGCCTGGGCCAGCTGGAGATCAACTAAAGTCCCACTTGATCATTTAAAATATCATCAACTCAGGAATGATACAAAAAGATCTATTTTACTAGATAAGAAAAGCTTTTACCATAACCTTCTACAAAAACACCTAAACCACCCTCAAAAGTTCTGGGCAGGCCTAAATCAACTTCTACATCCAGGTCATTCTACCACCTCAACACCAGTTAACCACACCAATAGCTCCCCTGAGACCATATCTGCCACTTATAATAACTTTTTCACTGAAACAATACAATCCGTAGCAAATCAACTAACCCCCACAAACCTAAACCACACACCTAAACTACCCACTAATCACCCCCAATTTAGCTTCCAATCGATATCCAGTAGTTTTATCAAAACACGTATAAAAAAACTAAAACCTACCACCCTCGCTGCTGACCTCCTCCCTGCACAGTACCTTCAAATAGCAGCAGATGCCATTGCATATCCCATATCTATCCTAATAAATAGAACCTTACCTGAAAGCACTATCCCCTCCCTCTGGAAAATATCCTATGTCATCTGACTCCACAAAGGTGGAAGTTCTACTGACATATCCAACTATAGACCCATTGCCATTCTTTCCCCATTAGCCAAAATAATGGAGAAATGTGTACACAAGCAAGTAATGCAGTATCTTGCACAGAATAACTTATTATCCAACTCCCAGCATGGCTTCAGGCCGCACCATAGCACCACCTTGGCCCTCCTCTCCTTTACTAATGCCATAAACCAAAATAGGAATAACAATAGGCTATCCTCTGCTCTCTTTCTTGACCTATCAAAAGCCTTCGACATGGTCAACCATGAACTTCTCATTCTCTCTCTCAAGTATATTTCCCTCAATAAGCACGCAATCGAGTGGTTCCAATCCTACCTGTCTGGTAGACAACAGGCTGTATTATGGCAGGGCAAACTCTCCAGCCAGCTACCTCTCACACTTGGTGTCCCTCAAGGCTCCATACTAGGTCCACTACTCTTCTCTATTTTTATCAACAACCTTCACACTGCTGACCCTAAAACTACCTGTATTCAATATGCAGATGATTCCACTCTGATCTGCTCAGCCACCTCCCCATCCAAACTGCAAATCCTAACCCAAAATACATTCAACACTATTGAGAAATGACTTGCCAACCAATGCCTACTGCTGAACTCCAATAAAACTAAACTTCTACTCTTCACCCCCACTAGTAGATCAGCTACACTTTAATTCTCTGTCACATCTAACAATGGTACCACTATCTCTCCAAATCAACACACTAAGCTCCTAGGGGTTATCATAGACAACAATCTTAAATTTGACTTACTGGTCAACAAAACCATACAAACCATCAATAAGAAGCTTGGATCATTGTATAGAAACAAAACACTTTTAACCCCACTGGCTAGGACTGCAATTGCCCTGTCACACCTACTCTCTACACGTTTATTTGCCTCGCCAGTACTCTCAAAGCTCAACAAATCCGAATTAGGTAAGCTCTCCCATAGCTACAACCATATTGCCAGATACGCCACTGGCTCCACTTATAGAACCCACCATTGCCAGAACCTGAAACAATTAGAGTGGCTAGAACTGCCCAGCTTAATTCAATTTAATCAACTTTTAATAGTACACAAAATTTTGTACCACCCTGAGGATACCCCCTCACTTGTAAATATCATTAAGCCATATAGCAACTTAAGATCCCTACAATCAGCCAACAAACTACTGGTCCAAACCCACAAAGCTAATAATGCTGCTGATGAATCTTTCTTTGCCAACTTTGTTGGCAAAACCTGGAAATCGTTACCAAGTTAGATAACCCTACAATCATCCATAAGTCTCTTCAAAAAAAAAAACCTCAAATGGTATCTCAAAGAGAACTGGCTTTGCCTGTGTACCAACCCTGATTAAGTTATAAACTGAAAACATAATCTCTATATACTGCAACATGTAACCACTTCACCAAGCTATGCAACCAATCTGATGTCTCTTGCATTTTAAATGTGTCTGACCGAGTGAATTGTGAGTCCCAGTTAGGGAACACTACTAACCATTGTACATAATCACTTGTTTTATACTTTGTTTTATACTTTCTAATGTGTTTAAATGTGTCTGACCGAGTGAATTGTGAGTCCCAGTTAGGGAACACCACTAACCATTGTACATAATCACTTGTTTTATACTTTGTTTTATACTTTCTAATGTGTTTAAATGTGTCTGACTGAGTGAATTGTGGGTCCCAGTTAGGGAACACCACTAACCATTGTACATAATAATTTGTTTTATACTTTCTAATGTTATCTATGTAAGTTTGTCGATTTGGAGCTGTTCTCCGCGGGCCTCCGCTGAAAATGGGCATATATCCAGTCGGACTATCCTGGTAAACAAATGTAAAATAAAGAAAATAAAAATAAAGAAATCGTATCTCCAAACTGTAAGAGAACTTGAAAGAAAAGATGAAAAGAAAATGGATGTAAGACAAAAACATCATTAAGAATAAGTAGTAAGACAGAACAAGAACTTGACATGTATGAAATATGGGGCAATGTCGTTTCACCACTGGATATCAAACCCAGAGAGGTAAGAGCATTTACTATTATTAATAAAGACTCTTTTTGTGATTTTTGTAAAGAAGCCCAGTATATGGAAAATTTTTTAGAGCAATATTAAAAATGGAATGATAATTCCTGGAACTTATAAGTCATATAGGCATTTAACAGAGAAACAAAAAAGAAAATGTACATACAATTTCATACAGAGGTTGAAAGAGACACTTTAAAATACTATTTAAAGACTGCGTTTAGAGAAGCATTAGACATTACAAAGATTTATGACAGAGGTTTACGGACTGGGGTGGAAATGTGTAGTTATATTGCAAATGCAAAATGAAAAAATAATACATGTGCCTAGTATAATTAATCTGGAGGGGAACAGTGGTTTGGTGAGATAATGGGGCAACCAAAGACATGTTTGTTGTGGCAAAATGACCATTTAATTAATAATTGTGATAAAAGAAAATCATTTATTTGTGGTAAAGTTGGTCATGAAGCATAAATGTGAACTAAAATGTATTAAATTTGAAAAAATAGGACATTCATGGATGGATTGTGATGCAAAAGAAAAATACAAAGGAAAGGAAGGAAAATATAGTAAGTCAGGTTATTACAGAAGGTAACACAGAAAGGTTACTGGAGGAATCTGAGAAGGACATGACGGTGGAAATAAAGGAAAGCAGAAGGGAAGAAATAGAAGAAGAAATAAGCAATCTGAGTGAAGCGGGAGAAGAGAAGTTTGTACAAATTAAAAGTAAAAGAAATTATATCGCGAAGAGAGTAAAAAATAGTAGACATAAATATAAAAATATAGGTATAGCAGGAAATAAGAAAGGAAAAGGATGAAGAATAACAAAATACTCTTTTCAAGGTGAGAATCTTATCCATAAATGTGAATAGTATCAAGAATGTAAAAAGAAGATAAGGGATACTAGAATGGTGTAGATTGTGGGATATGGATATCTTAATACTTTTATATATAAGAATTTTGACAGAAAAGAGAACACAAGTAAATATATTATGGGAAGGAAAACTAATATGGAATATAGGAGAGGAAAATGCTTAGCTATAGCAACTGTAAGTAAAGTACTGAATTTTGACTTTACATTAGTAACACTAGGAAGAGTCTTAATAGTGGATATAAAATGGAAGACTCAAGTATAAAAAATTGCAGCATTGTATGGGCATGTTATACAAAAGGAAAGGGAAATTATGTTTAGGAAAATTATTGATTATATTAGTATCAATATGCAAATAATATTAGTGGGAGATTTTAACTGTGACTTAAGGCATAGATGAAAAGGAGCAGATGTTAAAGTTATTTCAGAAATAATAAAATGTAGAAAAATGCATCTATAGAATAATAAGAAGTGGAAGTACAAAAGGGGTAATTTGAAAACTGAAACTAATTATTTATACTATCAGACAGCTTAAAAGTATTACATAAAGGAATACAAATTATGGGTTTTTCAGATCATGTAGCAATTTGGGTAGAATTTTAAGAAGAGGAAAGAAATATAAAAATAGGTAGAGGCATTAAAAATAAATGAAACAGAATTAAATGATTATATAAGAAGAATAATCTTACAGTTATGGTTAGACCATATAAATATGGGAAGTTTTTACAAAGACTGCACAAGTTGGTGGATAGCTTTAACGAGAAATATAAAAAGAGATTTTAGAATGGCAAAGAACAACCCAGCCACTGGGGGATGCACGAGTCAGTGTATTTCTTTGTGCCAGTCCCAAGCCTTGGGAAATGGGGAGGGTTACACCAGAAAGGGCATCCGGTGTAACATTTTTGCCAAATGAAATATGCGGACAACAATACAGATTTACACACCAGATCAGTCTAAGCATGGGTTGACAACTATCACCTCCAGTACTGTTCACCAACAGGGTGATGGTGTAAACTGAGCTACTGTTGGCCAAAGATGAAGGAGAAGAAAAGGGGAAATGCATGCCCGGAGGCAGGAGGAGACCAGGAAAGTTAGGAGTGTGGAGATGAGGGTAGGATCTTTGAATGTTGGCAGCATGACTGGTAAAGGGAGAGAGCTAGATGATATGATAGAGAGAAGGAAGGTTGACATACTGTGCATGCAAGGAACCAGATGGAAGGGGAGTAAGGCCAGGTGTATTGGAGGTGGATTCAAATTGTTCTACCATGGTGTGGATGGGAGGAGAAATGGGGTAGGGGTTAGCCTGAATGAGCAGGATGTCAAGAGTGTTTTGGAGGTGAAAAGAGTGTTGGATAGATTGATGTTTATGAAGGTGGAAATTGATGGCATGATGATAAATGTTGTTAGTGCATATGTTCCACAAATTGGCTGCGCGATGGATGAGAAAGAAAAATTCTGGAACGTGTTAGATGAAGTGGTGGACAATGCACCCAAGGGTGAGACAGTGGTGATTGGAGCAGATTTTAATGGGCATATTAGTGAAGGGAACAGAGGGGATGAGGAGATGATTGGTAGGTATGGTGTTGAGAGGAATGCAGAAGGTCAGATGGTAGTGGATTTTGTGAAAAAGATGGACATGGCTGTGCTGAATATGTATTTTAAGAAGGGGGAGGAGCATAGGGTGACATACAAGAGTGGAAGAAGATGCACACAGGTGGATTATATCCTGTGCAGGAAGGCCAGTCTGAAGGAGATTGGAGACTGCAAAGTGGTGATAGGGGAAAGCATAGTTAGGAAGCACAGGATGGTGGTCTGTAGGATGACACTGGCAATCAAGAAGAAGAGGAGGAGAGTGAGAGCAGTACCAAAAATCAAATGGGGGAAGTTGAAAAATATAACTGTAAGGTGGAGTTCAGGGAAGAGTTAAGACAGGCACTGCCTTATAGCTGAGCAGCCAAAGCAGAGGTGGTAAAGGAGACAGCTAGAAAGGTGCTTGGTGTGACATCTGGACAGAGGAAGGAGGACAAAGACACCTAGTGGTGGAATAAGGAAATACATAAGAGTTTACAAAGGAAACGGTTGGTGAAGAGGAAGTGGGATTGTCAGAGAGATGAAAAACGTAGACAGGAGTACAAGGTGATGAGGTGTATGGTGAAGGGAGAGGTGGGAAATGCTAAGGATAAGGCATATGGTGAGTTGTATGAAAGGTTTGACACTTAGGATGGAGAAAAGAACCTGTACCGATGAGCTTGACAGAGGGACCAAGCTGGGAAAAATGTGCAGCAGGTTAGGGTGATAAAGTCTAACAAGGGAAACCTACTCACAAGTGAGGAGAGTGTGTTGAGCAGATGGAAAGAGTACTTTGAGAGGCTGATGAATGGAATTAGGAAGTGCAATGGATTAGCAAGGAGGAAGTAATGATAACTATGAAGAGGATGAAGAATGGAAAGGCTGTTGGTCCAGATGACACACTTGTGGAAGCATGGAGGTATTTAGGAGAGACAGCTGTGGGATTATTAACCAGAATGTTTAATGGAATCTTGGAAAATGAGAGGAAGCCTGAGGACTGGAGAAGAAGTGTACTGGTTCCAGTTTTTAAGAATAAGGGCGATGTGCAGAGTGGTAGCAACTACAGAGGGATAAAACTGATCAGCCACAGTATGAAGTTATGGGAAAGAGTAGTGGAAGCTAGGTTAAGAAGGGTGGTGACGATAAGTGAGCAGCAGTATGGTTTCATGCCAGGAAAGAGCACTACAGATGTCATGTTTGCACTGAGGGTGTTGATGGAAAAGTATAGAGAAGGTCATTCGGAGTTGAGAAAGCATATGACAGGGTGGCTAGAGAGAAGTTGTGGTATTGTATGAGGAAGCCAGGAGTTGCAGAGACGTATGTAAGAGGGGTACAGGATATGTAATGGGGCAGTGTGATGGTGGTGAGGTCTGCGGTAGGAATGATGGATGCGTTCAAGGTGGAGGTGGGATTACATCAAGAATCAACTCTGAGCCTTTTCTTATTTGCAATGGTGATGGACAGGTTGACAGGCAAGATCAGACAGGAGTCCCCATGAACTTTGATGTTTCTGGGTGACATTGTGATTTGTAGTGAGGGTAGGGAACAGGTTGAGGAGACTCTGGAAAGGTGGAGATATGCTCTAGAGTGGGGAGGAATGAAGGTCAGCAGGACTAAGACAGAATATATGTGTGTTAATGAGAGGGAGGATAGAGGAATGGTGAGGATGCAGGGGGTAGAGGTGGCAGAGGTGGATGAGTTTAAATACGTGGGATCAACAGTTCAGAGTAACGCTGAGTGTGGAATAGAGGTGAAGAAGAGAGTACAAGCAGGATGGAGTGGGTGGAGAAGAGTGTCAGGAGTGATTTGTGACAGATGGGTACCAGTAAGATTGAAAGGAAAGGTCTACAAGAGGGTAGTGAGACCAGCTATATTATATGTGTTGGAGACAGTGGCACTGACAAAAAGGCAGGAGTC